>NC_048896.1:53999318-54043057 GCF_011077185.1 Oxyura jamaicensis | reverse complement strand
TAGACACCACAGCCTTGTGGTGGATCCCCTTCCAAATCCCAAAGCACGTGTACAGTTGCAGGGTCCAAAGACACATTTTCAGAATTTCATTATAATTAAAACCCAGCTTCACAAATTGCATTTTTTAAAAATTGTACTAGATATATTCAATTTCCTGCTTAGTGATTTAACCAACTTACCTCCTGCTTCTATGCCAATAGATAGATGGGATGAAACACAATCAGCCTAATGCTAATTCAGAATTAAACACTGTCCATGCTATGGCTGTAACAGAGAACTTGTGCACGTGTTTGATAAGAAGAGGATATACCTTTTCTGGCATCAGTAAAGCATGTAGGGATTTACATGTACGGTTGCATAAGATAATGAACCCATTCAGGAAGAGGTATTTTTCAATGTTCAAAACAAAATTACAATCAAGATGACGCGTATATGATTGTACTTCTACTCCTTCTCAGTAGTTTCTTAATCATCACTGTACTCAGAAGGGAAGAGATTTCTGAAAGAGGAAAGGGACAAATCATTTTTCAAACTAGAAAGAAAAAAAAGAAGAAACCCAACTACTTTCAAATTAATGTAGAAAATGGATTACATTGCTGGCTTCCATCTGCATGTCATCTTGACAATATTGGTGTATTTTCCTGGGCAAAGCAGTTACACGCCAAGAAGGCAAAGGAGTTCTCTACTCAAACTTACAGAATATTGAGATTTTGTATCTTCCATATTCACTTCTGGTAGATTACTACTTTTAAAACATATTTGTCTCCCAAACAATGGAGTGGAATATGAGAAAGGTGAAAAGTATAATTAATACCAAGTAGGATATGTAAAAACACAACTTCCCTGTGCCAGAGAAGTGATGAGTTTCTACCTGGTCCCTTTTGGGCTAAGCTGTTTGATCAGCTTCCCTCAGTCTCTGTGGATGTCCTTATACTAGTTTAATTGAAGGACCCCTGTTCTCTTTTTATTTTTGCTCTATGAAAAATGCATTGGAGATGTCTTATAATGAACTTTGATATGGTGAAATGATAATAATGTCCTAATTATATATAAAAATGTAATTACACTTGCTACTATTATAGAAAAACTCCCTTTATAATGAAGTGTTATGTTAGAAAAAAAGATTTCATTATAGGCGGATTCCTTTACTTGTTAATTTGGCCTGTGATTCATCGCTTTAATATTAAAAAAAAAATCTCTCTAAGTTACTTTTGATGTTTCTCATTTACGGTTCATTTCTCTGCTCTGGCACCTTAAGATGCCAAAATTACAAACTTATTTAAGATATACTTAAAAATGCACTAGTTTTTTAAAAAGGAAGATGGGAAAAAAGGGGTAAGGGTCTTTTTTCTGGCAAAAATACTTCGTAATAGAACTTGGAGCCAGGTTAAATATCTGTGGCCATGGTTTTGTGGACCAATTACCGATTTGCTGTTAAAACCATTTTTCCTTAACACACAATTAAGGAAAGGTTGTATCAAATACCTAAAATTGCTAGGGAAAGGTAAGATAATATTGAAAATAGCCCATTTAGAATGGACAATTCAATGAGAGAAGCATCCAATCACTTCTGACAGTTGCAATAAAGTGACAGTCCTGAACAAATAAACTTTTTGTAATGGGAAACAGTATTTCCCAAGCTGAAACATTTAATGGCTGTGAGGTGACAGAACACCCAACCAACTCTACTAAACTACATTGTTCCTACAAAGGAACATCTCCTAAAATTTATTTTTTTAAATAATAAAAAAGATCTTTTAATAAAGCATACGGCTCAGCTTACATCATCCTTCCAAGTACTGAACGTCAGTTTCCTTTTGCATGGAAGTCCTGCTCCCATCCTTTCTCTCCTTCCTCCTCTTTGTTGAATTCAGGGTGGTCTCACTAAATGGGATCTTCCTCACTGGCCAGCAGCTTGTGGGGCTCCAGCCCTTGCCAGAGTGGGAAATGGATCTGCTTTGCTTTGGTGCATCATAGAAGTAAAATGTGAAGAAGAGGTCCCTGAACTCTACCAGAGGCCTAATGAAAGATATTTTTTCCTATAAGCCTTGCCTCACTTCTGTCTTTAGACTATCACAGCAATGACAACATTTATTGATCTTGGATAAGCTATATCTAAAGCTTATATGTAAAGCTACTGCATTCTGTATGATGCGTATGCATCGTCATGCTCTCAGCTCTTGCTGAGACATCTACATGTGTGGAACTAGCGTACTGCTTTCTTCATAGTTCACCTCCCATATCTGCCTTGCAGCCTGTATATAAAGATAGACTCTGAAGGTCCAAAGGTCCATCTTTTTGTGGGTTCAGTAGTGTCTTGCTTTTTTTTTTTTTTTTTTTTTCTTACTGCACATTCCTGTAAGACTGCACAAGGCAAGACCCTCAAACCTGCAAACCTGTGAAGGTTCTTGCACAAAACATTTAGGTAAGAAGAGTTTTGGTCCATATAATCACAATGAAGCAAAGAAAGTTATTTGAATAAAGAAAAAATCCAGAAACATTTACTTTTTAACAAATATGAAGAAGTGAATTTGAAAACAAATACTCTAACTTATTTGAGACCACATCTGTCCATCCATATAGTTTTATTTGCCTTGGTGATATATGTACTCATTTATATTTTGTTGTGACAGAATTGGATCTAACATTTTATTCTTATTCTTGGCTTTCATCCTGCCCATTCGAGAGGCTCCCACCAAAAAAATAAATAATAATAATAATAAAAAGATACACTGGAACACTGGAAAACCCTTCAATAAAAAGCCACTCTTGCCATAAGAGAGGTTAGTGTGGGACAGGCAGCTGTTACAAAAAAACATCCCTGGGAAGGGGTCACTCTTCTGTGCTGTGTGACACCACTGTCTCACACTCCCAACAAGGCTGTACCATCCTGTTAGAGCATTGCAGTGCTAGACAAGATTATTTCTTTTACGGTTAGAAATTTTGCATTAAAAAATTATTCCTACCTGCAAACTAAAGTGTTATATAGAAAAAGAAAAGCAGTCTGATAAATACTAAGCACGACTTGTTGTTGCAGTTTTGTCTATAATGTGTAAAAAGTCCTCATAATACAAAAGCATTTAGCAGCCCTAGAGCCTTCCTGATCATAATACACAAGCTTTTAGCAGCCCTAAAGTATCCTATATTCAAAACATCCTCCCAATGAGTCCTTACAGCAGCACAGTGTAGTACAACTTAGTGAGTCATTTCTTCACAGTTAGCAAATCATTGTGAATTTAAGCTTATGAGATTGATTCCACGAAAATAACATAAATGTTGGTCTGCACCTGGAAGTCTGAGAGAGAAAGAGACATGCCCTAGGCCACTGAACAAGCGGTCTGTAGGATGACAAGCAGATGAGCAACAGGGTGGACTGTTCTTCCAGCTGTCCCAGTACAACAGCAGGCTTCCTTTCCAGCTAAAAAATAAATAAATTAAAAATAATGACCTACTTGCAAAATCAGCAGAAGCATTTGCATGTCTAATGGCCAAAGTTCTGAGGACATTTTTGTTTTGGGAATTGGAAGGTACAGAAATTCGACTAAAGAAAACTGGGATCAGCTTGAGATGTGGTACTGAATATATGCATTTCTAACCATTGCATTCTCTAGCACTGTTCTCTCTTCAGAGGCAAAAACATTAAGAGGGCCATGAGGAAGAGCAGAATGGAGACTCTGAAATTGAGAAAGAGTTATAGTCTGCAACGGAGCAGCAAATGTGGCTGCAGGAGAAGCAATTTCATGCACTACCACAATGCAGAATTTTCCCCACTTTTCTTCTCCTTTGTCAGAGGAGCACTCACATGAATAACTGCAGATGAAGCACAAGGTGGCATCAAAATTGGTTTTATAGCAGAAAACTACTTAAAATTTTAATCACAGAAAAAATCTGAATTAATAAAAAGGGTTAATTTATTATGTCCCCTTTCAGCACTGGGAAGAGTAGGTTGGGCTTCCTCTGGTTTTGATGGCAAGGAGATATTTGGAGTGTTATTTCAGATCATATTAAAATTACTAGCAGACGAGTGCCATATTTTCTGCCTGGTTAAAAACACAGTGAAGCATTTTATGAAAGCTAATTATTTCCCTGCTACTCCCAGTGATGCAATTTCTAATTCTGAACAGGTAACCAGTGGTGGGGGAAGTCTTCGCTGATAGACGTGTTTACCCCCAGACCCTTGCAGGGGTCATTTCATCTCAGCAGACTTGCCTGGCAGCTGAGTTGATGGGGCTATGGCAGGCGTACTGGGGCAATGACCACAGAGCTCGATGGGCAGGTGAAACTAACTTACTGACAATACTTCTGGCAGTCCAAGATGCTAATGCTGATGTACAAAGCATTTCTTCTGTTAGCAAAGCCTCACATAGTAGAGTAATCACAGTGATTTCTGACAGAAGGCACACCTTTGAAGGCTTTAAGATCCTTGCAGCCTTTAAAAATTTCATTCTAAGCTAGCCAGTTGCAAGATATTTCAAAAGCTTAAGCTTCCCATGATCAAAGGCACTCTTGAATAACACTATTATGTTCTCCTCCTTAAATCCTGTCTACTTGGCAGTGTTGGTGAGGAATTCGGCTATTTCTTACTTCCACTAGTGAAGCATATTGAAACAGGAAAACTGCACACACACAACTCCTCAACAGTGTCACATATTCTGTTGACACACATCTCAGGATCTGACAATGCATAGAACTGCTTTTAGAAAAACAGATTGCTGTTTATTCCATCATTTAATCTAGAAATCAGAAAGGTGATTAATGTTTAGTAATACCTTCGTAAGCCAGGTAAACATGTAGTTACCACTTTGTTGTCACGCATTTTGAAAGTAGCATCTCTTTGAAAATAAAATTGGGAACCAAATTTTCAGTCTCTGACAACATTTGCTAATTCAATTTTGCTTGCAAAAGGTAAGCTGTATTCAGACAGCTATTTGCAGGTGCCAGATGGTTCATCTCATCTTCTCATTAGTGTATACAAACACAAATTTTACATTATAGAAACCAGATGTACATTCACATTGTTCACATACCTGGTTTTGACAATAACTAATGATATTAGTGACAAGTTTGTGGTAAACCATACACCTCGTCACCTATACTTTATACATACAATCCTGTGACTTGTTTTAACTTTGTACCTTTTTGGGTGTGGGAGGGATGGGGACACTAAAATAAATTGGAAAATACTTAGGAACAGAAGAACTGTAAGGAAGCTTCTCTGTAGCCCCATGTCCTTTCTATCACAGATACATGAAAACTACAGAAATATAGTAAATGCAGAAATGTTCCACAAAGTCTTATCAGTGTCACTCAGTCCTCTTCCTTGTTTTCAACAAGACCTCTCCTTTGAAGAAATGTGCATTTGCAATAAAGTATGTACAAATAGCAAAGTCAACTATATATATATATATATATATGGTACTAATAGCATCAAAAGCCTTCCAGTCAATCTGCCTTGGAGCAGGCTTGTGTCCTATAAAGTTCAATTTTCACACATATACTCCAAAATATTTTGACAGTTCATTTCTCATATTTCAAAGTAGACACTTGCTGTAATGCTCTTAAAAGACAAGATCTACTAAATAACCTTTTCTACTTACTATGTTCTACAGACTAAAAGCATTTGCCCTGAACTTTAGTTTTGCTGAGATCATTGGGAGTTCTGCTATGGATTTTAGTGAATCCTAACTTTCATTTTTATATTTACACAAGAGGTAGGATTTGCACCAATAAACCTTGTTTTATTTCTGCATCTAACAAGGTCAAAATAAACTGAGAAGTCTTTAATATTCTGAAATAGCACTTCAGTAATTTCTGCCTTTCTCCATACTACAGATAGAGACCATCAGTGAGAGCTAGACACAATCTGTAATTCTTAGTTTGCCGAACCACAGAAGAGTCTTGCTTCAAAGTTCCAAGGTCTACAAGGTCATTCTGTTACCCAGCTATAATTCTCGGAAAACCTGGTCAGGAAGAGATAGAGAGTAGGACAAGAGCATATGGCATCCTGAAGAACAACTTTTATTTCAGGTGTAGCTTAAAGTAAGAATTACAAATAAAAAAAAAAAATCAGTGGGACAACCTTCCTGTATATCTTATGCCAACATACAGTCTCCCACCACAGCAAGGCCAGCTCAAGGCTGTAATCACTAGCTGTTTTTATGTCAGTCTCCTTTGGGGGGGGGCTTCTCTGTTACACATCAGGATTCCTCAGGCAGACAATCTTTGTCTCAGTCTCACGCCCACCCCATCCCCTTTTTACTTTATCTAATTTAATATAAACTATTTTATCTCCCTTTTTGTATGAAACATTGCTCAACATGACAGAACGTGTAATTTATCTGCTGAACCTATATGATTACTCATCTTTGCGATCACAAGAAATGCAATTTCTCCACTTGCCTGGAGAGGAGGAAGAGAATGGGACAAAAAAACAGGTATACTGCAGCCGAGTATTGGCTATAAGTTCTACCCATGGGATTAAGTTTTAGGAACAGCAAGAACAGGAAGGCAGGAGTTGTTCTCTCCAAGGAAATGAGTTACTGGGAAAGCAACCGACCAGTTTCCTTCCTTTCCTACACAGGTCTGTGACCTACTGCTATCTATTCATATTCTGCTGTAGTCTAAGCCCTGATCTTGGCTTGTAATTCCTTTTTTTTTTCAAATATAATAATTTTAAAATTTCAAAGTATAAGCAGCTGTGGCCACCTCTGGCAGATTTGAATCAGACCCCATATTCTGCATGCAAAATGAACAGCCAAGCAAAAGCATAAGCATTATCAGCAGCCAGCATCAATAGGTTTTACAGCTATTAAGGTAATACAAAACACAGCTGGTGCTGTTTTCATATGTATCTGCTCATTAGAAGCTTTGACTTTTTAAATTTTTATCTTATCTGAAGCCATCCTAGGGAACATGTGCTGGTTTTGGAAGTACCAGCAACCCCTACTGAGCAAAATGGAGAAACATCTAGGATGCTCCGCCAGGTTAATGCTCTGGCATTTCATGTTTATCCCAGAACTAATTTGTGTGAAAGGGAAGCATGAGATGTAAGTCTGTTCCTTAACAGTTTGGAAAGCATATCAAAGAACAGCTTCAGATGAGATGAGCAGCCTAGTTCAGCCATTAATGCCTCCTTCATTTACCAGGACCAGCTTCTTCTTATGATACTACCCATGCCATAGCGTGTGCAATTGAACCCTTCACTGTGGTTTTGTGCATACCAGAAAGCCGCCCACTAGAGGTAAAGACTGCATAATCAAGGATCACCACCTCTTTGCTTTTCCTCACCAAACAACACTGAGCACTGACCCAAACCTGTTATAGCCAACAAATTAAGAGCTATGAGGAAATGCTAATGGCAATCACATTAAAGACTTTTTTTCATGCATATCACTTCCAGCCCTAACGAACCACCACTGAATGAACAGTGCAGATTGCTATGAAGTTCCAACAATGCAAACAAAAAAACATGAAGGTTCTCAAGGCATGGGAGCAATGTCAATTAGCTCAGTAAGGGAGCCCAGTTCGTTTTCTAAGTCCTGACAAATCTAAACACTATCAGTGCATACAGATGACCTAGCCGTGCCAGACCTAAGTCAGTTTTTTTTTTAATCTTGGAGTCAAAATCCTGAAGAAACATGTCAGACCATGTATGCCCGTGGATGCAGATCTCTCACGAACCACCCGCTTGAGGTTGTTAAAGTGATAAAAAATCCTGAAACGCTGTAAGCAGAAGCTTAGCAGTGCAGCAGACAGTCACACACACGCATGGCTCTTCAAATAAAGCTCTGAGGTCAGTGCTGGCAAGTCACCAGACACTTTCACACATTGTGGCATGGGAGTAGCACCCTCTTCATAGCCATGCTAATGAACTTTCTGTGACTTTAAAGTCACGACCCAAAAAGTTACCCAGCCTGTAGGTGTGTAAGTATTGTGACACTCACTACAGATAATCACTTGCTTTGCAACCAGTTTATTAATTAGGTTTGGAGTTACTAAAGCTGTTCACAGAGCACAGTCCTCATCAGCTTGATTAAGGGCTGCAAAATACACTATGAAGTTTGCAAAGAAGTCAGGTGTCTGATTGATATTTCAGCTGTTTGACAGCTGGGAAAAACAAGCAAAAAAAGAAACATAATATTATTTAACCATTTCAAAATAAATGAGAAATTGTATGTTTGGGGAAAAAAATAACTTACATTAAAAAATGGGGAATGAATGGGAAAGTTGTGATATGGTCACATCTTGAGTGTAAAGAAACAACAATCACCAGGATACATAATACAGCAGCTAATACAGCACTCCTGCATTTCATCATAAGGCTGCAGTGTTCAAGCAAGGGAAACTGCTTTTATTGGCAGTAAATCAGAAAGTCAATAAAGTCTGCACAGACGCTTTGCTAACTTCTGAAGAGTTATTCATTGTCCACTGCCTATTCAATTTCAACTGTTTCAACTGAAGAATATTCATTTTGAAATGCTGTTTTAACATGCGTGATGAAAGTGGGGTTGGGGAGGGTCCCAAACACACACTAATCCCAAAACCAAAATCTTTTTTAGGAAGTATTAATTGGTAATTCCAGTTGCAAGTAATCTCTTGAAGATTTTCACAGAGCTCTTTTTCTTGTTGCGAAGAAAGCTATCAATATGCCTGTAATAGACTGGAATGTCAATTATTTTTAGCCAGAGAAATGTCATAGAAGACAAGCATTCCACCCCAGTATCTATACAAACCACAGTCTGAGTCACTACACGGCAACATGTCACGAAAAGCAGTATTTAGCTAAAGCATTGATCCTGCCATTTTTAAATTCTCTTCATTTTTTTGTACTTCTTATTCAGAATTATGGCAGCTTGAGTCCTAGTCTTTGGGGAATGTCTGCAAGACATTTCAGTGTCTGATTCTTCAAGTACCTCATTAGGGTGATGAAAAGCCACATGATGAAGGGGCAGTGCCATGCTTGAAGAGCTAGGGGTTCCTGTTGTCTTGAATTATTAACAAGTCAATATTTAGTGGACTGTTCCTGCCTGCCTGCCTACAGCAGGTGGTACCCCACTGCCTTTCACTTGGAAAGCATCTGCTTGCTCTGAGCCTCCCCAGAGCTTGCTACAGTCATTTGTTCGATTTAAGACAGACACTGTCATTATTCCGTGCAGCACTTCACAGAAATATTTCCTACTAAATGCTTGAACCATCTGAGCAGCACTAGGCAGGCTGCAGGCTTCATTAATAATGCATCCATGCTTATCAATAGATTTAGACAACTGGTATTTAGAAGCTTCTTCAGAAGGAGTGGGTTTTTTTTCACACCAGTTAGCTTCATTCTGTCAGCTCCTTGATGTAGACATTACATCCAACTGAGTTCTGAAAGGCAGAGGTGCTAAAATTGTATTTGAGCTGCTCCCTTGCTTTGGAGCACCACTTGACTGATGTAACTCTTAAGATCAACCCTTCTGTTGCATTATTCTCTGCTGGTTTCAGGGTTTTGGAGGAGGCAAGATTACTTTTACATGGAACAGAAATTTACCTTTATCTTACTTAAAATTCATGGAAGCATTGGCTTTGCATTCTCAACAAATTCAGCTTCCACTAACACTTCCCTGGACTCGGCTCACAAACAAGATTCAGCATTAGTTACCTTATAATTTGCAGAGGAGTTGCAACCCCTTTTACTAAAGCACTCAGGATACTAAAAACGAAGCAAAAGATATCAAACCCTGTTCATTGAGCAGTGTGGACAAAGTAGTGATTGCCCAATTTAACACATGGGCAAGGAAAACAATGATCTAAGAGAACAGCCTTGGATAGTACTGTCATGATTACAAGGCAAGATACACTTGGGTACCTTCTGGTTCTGCTGGCAAGCCTTCCTTGAGATCAGCTTTGCCCTGCGCCACCCTCACTTGTGATTCCCACAACCTTCAGATGGATTTCTGCAGTGCAGTTTTCCTTGCTGGGCTGATTGTATTTCCTAACCACAAATAAATCTTTTTTTTTCTTTTTTTTTTTTTTTTTTTAATGAAGCAGCCAAGCAAAGGGTTAGTATATGCAGGTCTCATCTGCACTATCATCTTGCTTGTAAGTTTACAGAAGTTGTTTCAGCCATGTTATCTCTATCTCTGCATGAGGAGAAGCTGCTGTTTGCTGCAGTTTCTGCTTATTCCTCTCTAGAGATACTCATCTCTAGCTGCTGTGAACAATCCACTCAGCATCTCTGCATTTTTCTGAAGACCTGGAATCTTTCTTGCTTTCACATCCCCTTTGTCCCCAGTCCCCAGCCTGCACAAGGTAGCCAGCCTGCAAAGCTTTCTTGGAGCTGGGCATTTGCTAATTCCTTGATTCTTCTCAACAGGGATTTTTTTATTTTTTCCCCCAACTATAGTAATGAATTAAATCAGAATTTAGGAGAAAGTATGGAGATATTAATAAACAATGGCATTGGCCAAAGGTTGCTGCCAGGTTAATTCCAAATTGTTTATACTATAGATTGGTTTTAGTGTAAAATTGCTGTTTGGTAATGAAATAATTACAAATCACTTTGTGTTTCTGGGCTAGTAAGATTCACATGCAGTGATTAATCTCACATGCACATTAGATTTAATACCTCTTGGATCTACCAAAGTCACTGTGCACATGGAGCAAAACTACATGTGAGCAGCTCTCAGTTGTCCAAGGTTTAGTTTATTTAATTGCCCAGGCTACTGGCAAATTTAGGACCCAGTCCTGTACCTAGTGATTTGGGAAATACCCAGCTGGCACCAGAACTGGATGTTGTCTGTACACTGTGCTTTGTGTCTAAACAAACACTTACTGAAGCGTTGATGTTGACACACGACTGGAGGCTAACGCAGGCAGTCTCGGCATTTGATGAAGTTCATGGGAAGTTAACATTTGTCCAAAAAGGCCAGAATTTGGCTTTAGTGAATAGGATGACTTTCACACTGTAAACAGGGGAAGCTGAGCTGCAGCTGCTGCTGTGCTTACAACAGTTCTCCTTTCAAATATCTGTCGGGAACTGAAGATGAAACCCAATTCAGCGATGCTCCACAGACAGAATTCTGATATGGGAAATAAATCCTCAGCTTTTAAAAAGCGTGCTTTCTTCTAATAGCTTGATGCAAATATATGAGAAATGAATATGTTTCAATCACAACTCTTCATAGTGACACGAATTACAGAGGATTGAACATCCCTGCTGAACTGACCTCTTTGGAAAGAGCTCACATCCTGTCCCTGTCCACAGCAACTAAGTCACACGACTTCTCCAAAGATGTGAGAGTGTATTTCAGAAAAACTTCTGGATCAAAAGGCAGTTCAATCTCTTTGCCTCTTAATTCCTTAATTTAGCTAGGAATTGCCAGGGATAACTAATTCTCATCTACATCCGTCAATAACTGCTGTTGCCAAAAACTTATTTATAAATTAAGAATGATTACTTAAACAGAAGTACTATAAGGTACAGGAAGTCAATGTATTAATTATGCCTTCTTTTAATTACTATTATTTTTTTAATTCTGAAGGAATAAATTCCCTTATGCGATCATTATATCTGTCCAACAGGGTAAAATTCACCTTTCATGTGGAAAGTAAGTGCAAGACCTTCCACTTTACCTATATGCAATCTTGATAGATACCTTTCTATCCTCAGTGGACAGAGAAAAAGCAGTCAACAGTAGGCATGTACAGAACCAAAGACAGAGCAAAAAGCAAGAAATCATGTATAGTCTCTATTTCTACAAATTCAGTGCCTCTAAACTGTCAGGAAAAAAGGGCAACTCCACTGCAGCAGTAGCCACCTGGGAATAGCACCGATCTTCATACTTTAGCTTGAAGATAGAGAACATCTAAGTCAGCTTGTTTTTCATCAGGACAGTACAATTCCTGTCCTGCCAAGGCAAATGATTTCACCCTCAGGTGATTAGCTTGATTTTTTTGCCTGCCATCAAACCAGAATAAAAATTTTTATCTTTTATAGTCTTTGTAGTTGGTGTTTGTTTCATGAGAAAAGAAAATAAATAGAAAAAGAGGAAAAAGAAACCAATAAAATAAAGCTGGTTTAATAATTTTTCAGGAGATTTTAAATGATACTCACTTTATCAAGGCTGATGAAAATGACAGTAGTGTCAGAGGGTAACAGGTTGCTAATAAATACAATAGTTTAGGAAAGTGCTATTCTTGTCATGGAAAAATATATTTTGAGAAAAATGATACTACTGTAATTCATTTCTGAAAGCTACAGAGACTTCTCAGATGAGGAATGCAGTTATTAAAGGCAAAAGTACACAATATGTTGTAATGAAATGGTTGTGCTACACACTTCATTAAACGTTTTGTGAGCCATCTGGGAAATTCCAGCTCTCCCCCCTCGGAAAGAAATGTTTTACGTGGTTGGATCACTAGAGGGAGCACACAGAGCGAGGCTGGCACACAAAACCACACTGCCTTGGTGACTGCAGGCTGCGAGCAAAGCTGAGCATAGGAAAGATTAACCAAAGGGCTACCGCAATATGTGTTTATTCTTCTCGTGCAAGAAGTATGGTTACTGGGTTCATTGAGAAAGGCCTGAGCACTCGCAGCTATCAAACATAAGTTAACCCAGCAACGTTCTCTGTGAGCGACAGAGTTGGGAAAAAGCTGACAGGCTGCGTATTGCACTTGTCCATTGGAAGAAAACTGGCTGTCAGATGAGACGCTAAAAAGCTTAAAAATTCAGAGAGCACAGTAGGGAGTCTTCCAGAAGGATTCGAAGAACTGATATGTTTTGGATGTGTTGACTGCTTGATTTACAATATTTAAAGGTGGAAAATAAAAGGGAAGAAACAGTCAAATTTCATATGAACCTCAGAAGAACAGGAGAAAAGAAAAGGCTGAAATGCAGATATATTGGAATGACTATGATATTTTCACGGTCATTTCAAAAGTAAATAATTTGTGTAAAAAAATATAAAGACAAACAAAATCCTAACTCTGTGCTTTAACATTATGAGTAGAATTGCTGAAATTACTCATAATGTGCGTTCATAACGCACATTCTACAGTTCACTCTAATCCACCACTCCTTTTAGACAAGCAGCAAAAGCTACACTGCAGACAGAAGTAATGCAGGAGAAGCTGCCCTCATATCACAGAAGCAAGCCAGTGAACTGCCGAAGTGCCGTGTCTTTAACAGAACGCAGAGCCATGCAGTAAGCACCAGGTATACATCCAGCAGTGAATAAAGCAAACACAGAGATATTGTTGTATAATGTCACGAGAAATTATTTTTTTATATATATAAAAAGTGGAAATGTCTCATTTTGCTCAATGTTTGTCAATGCCTGTAGCCTATGAACTTCATTTTTTATCCTTATCCTGAATTGCAATATGCTAACTTGAATAAATGTAGCATAAACTACAGATTGGAATTTTAAATGAACACTTTTATTGGCATTTTTAAAACTAGTTTCTTAGAGTAATTGCACTAATAGGTACCTCTGGCCACATCCGTGGACTTGCAGTTGGGAGGCCCCTGTGGATATGAGCAGCACCGGGCACCAGAAGTGCACCATCTGGCACCCCCAGGCATCGCTCCGACAGTTTTGCATTGAGCCCAGTGAAACTCTGAGCACAGACCGGCTGCAGCTCGGGTGGATCGTGCTCCCTGGTGGATGGAACAGCACTGCCGCACGCTGTGCTGAGCACTATGTGCTCGCGTCAGACAGTATTTCAGCCTTTAACATTTGTAATAAAAGATATGCACATATAATAAAACTTCTTGTCTCTTTCCCTCTGTATGTGTACATATATGTACATAAATACGCAACACTAAGTCTGAAGTATATAAAGGTTGTAAAGTCATTCACTCACAAACTGACAAAAACACCTGCAAAACTAAAGGAAACACCTCTATTAAGGTTGCACACACAACCTTCAGTTTCTCCGTGAAATGGCAGTATGGTACAATCTGGAAATGTCATTATCACTTTTTTATTTTTCTTTCCCTATAAAATCACTGCCTCATTCAGCAGATGTTTACATATTAAATACTGTTCACTGAATGGATCGTTCCAAACCTTATTCGCACATGTTCCCCATTTCTGCACTGGAAATAAAATTACTGATTTTTGTGTCACCAAGTCTGTGGTGCTTTACAGCAAGAATGCATGTATTTTCGCATATACCAACTCCACCAGCAAATATCTATATATTATTATTCCTGCTTTATAGATGGAGAACTAAAATTCATCTTTGTTAACTCTGAGGCCATCTTTTTTGTCCTGTAGCTTCCTCCTGAATTTATTATTTATCTTCCAAATGGGAAAGTAAAAGAGGTAGAAAAGAGGCAGCGGTCCTACAGACACAAGTCTTGTTTTGTCCCTTTTTCCTGAGCACTGTTCATCTTGGCCATGGCATTGAGTGCAATGCCACATGAAATCTAACTTAGCCTAGACCTGTGACTAGCATCCAAACTATCTATCCTCCTCCCAGCTGCAAACACAAATATACATGCTGGTCAAACAAAACCAGCTTAGCTTCAAACAGATTATGCGCGAGTCTGAAACACCTCTCTGGCACAGAGGGGACAAGAACAAATTAAATACACTGCAGAGAAATCCATGACTGGCAAGCTTTGTTCACTGCTATTTCTCTAGAAAATTAAACAAGCCTCCTGAGGGGGTAATTACGAAGTATACTGTGGGTGCAGATTTTGGAGGAGGGAGAAAGCAGGAAGAAGCCCAGCCCCTCTTGGAACTCCTCTCAGTGACAGGGAATGTGTTCCCATGTTACAAGGTGGGCTTGTCTGTGCAGCAGTTTAAAACAAGGCCATCACACATCCCTCCCTGTTGTTTTTTTTTGTTTGTTTGTTTTTTGTAAAGCTAAAAAACTGCAGAGAACTGAATAGCGAAGTCAAGTGTAGTACATCTTCTTGCCTTCCTTCTGCTCTCAATCTTTTAACCTCCATAGCATAGTTCTTCCTTCTAATCCACCCCCTTTTGCATCCCTATGGATTCTCTTATTTCTTTTAGCACACAGTTTAAGATGGCTGGCCTTCCTGGGAGATCTTACATTCTTCCCTACTAGTGTCATCTTGCTTGCTGATAAAAGTTTTCTGATTCAAAGTTGGTATATGCCCCCTCCGTGTTCAAATCTGTAGGCTTACCAGTACTCACTAAATAACCTCAGTTTCTCAGTTTGCCTTTCTAAAGTCCCACAAGTACAGATTTATCTTTTACTTTTCTCAGAAAGAGAATTGAACAAAATTGAATCTGCTCTAAGCTGCTTTAAGTTAAGTTTTTATGTCCATCCCCTTTAGATCTTGCTGCTCAGTGAAAGTAAGCATAAAACATCATCTTTCTTTGCTGGTTCACTGATTGTTTGGTAAAACAAACAAACAAACAAAAAATCTAACTTAATTCACTTCCAAGAATATCCTAGCCTTGACTTTCTGGAAAATAAATTTGGAAAAAAAAAAAAATAGTAGTATGCAAATGCCCAATTTTTCAATGGACTATGTCTTAGTATAGGAAATTGAAAGCCCCCCATGAGATCATAAATTCCACTATTACTTTCTTCCCTTCCCCCCATATAAAATTAACAAAACTGTCCAGTTCTGTACCCTGGATATTTCTCAATATCCCTCTTCCCAGTGGTCCCATCTTTTATTTCTCTGACAGACAACACTGTCTCCCTGCCTATGTATGTATTTCTCACTTTCCTACTCAGTTTATACCCTTCGATTCTGTAATTCAGAGTGTGCCATGTCTCAGGTTCTTATGAGCTTCAAATGAAGGTTGATTTTATAGGAACAGTATATGAAAGCAAGCAATGTTTACAAATTTTGTGCTTTACCACATATGCAGCGTAGGTATTTTATTTACCAGGAAGGGAAACCCAAAAAGTAATCCATCCCCAGTCCTTGCAACAGGCCCCTTCATATTCCATGCCTACGCTCCTCTGTGTACCCATTTGCACTGCAGTCCCAGTGGCCTTTATCTGTTACCATTTTATATTGAGAAACCGTAGGGTCAGAGAGGTGCAAAAGAGAGCAGCAGTGCCCAGGGAGAACCTATTATTCTTCTCAGCCTATTCAGAAATGTTAAGTTCCCCGACAGCAATTAAATGCAGTTAATACCAATACTGCCTGATGGTACAATACATTAAGGGAAATCTCTGCCAACATCGCATCAATCCCCTTGCTCCCACATCCATCCCTAACCTTATGGTCTTCCCAGGAGTATCTTTTAATAGGATTAGGAAAATAATGTGAATTAATCTCATGCTTAAAGACTGGAGGATAACATCCAAATGTAAAAGGGAAAGAAATTTTGCTTCAACCTAAGGGACAGTAACACAATTATTTTTCTTTAACATTAGTAAGAAGGCAAGATCCTACTTGACAAAGTTTCTTGCTGTATGAAATCCACATTTTGGGCTGCTCAGTTAAGAAAATGTCTGCAGTTCCATGAAACCTTAAAGCTCTCCATGGTATTTCCATCCTCGTCACTCTTGTCCTAAAAGCATTTGCCGTGACATCCCCTACTGCTGGTGCCACCGCGCGCTCACAGGCAAGAGGGCACAGTCTGGGCCCCCGTATGCTGAGATGCGAAAAATCAATTGAATCCCCAGCAGATGGAATCACTGGTGCAGAAAGTGACTAAACACCAGCAGTTATTCTGTGATACCAAAGTCTTGAAAGTGGATACTGCAAACACACACTACATGAACAAAGTTGATTATATTTAGAATAACTCTGCATGTTATTTTTCTGGGGCTCTGTCCTTCTACAGAAATGTTAGTATTCATTGGTAAATTAAGAATTTCTCTCCAAATATCTTTTTGCTCACTGAAAACACACAGATACAAGATATGATATGATACACACTAATATATGACATTATCTTATCACATTAGTGAAACATACAGAGTATATTCATTCCCATACCATTATGTTTTAAAAATAGAACTGACAGCAGAGTCCTTACAGACTGTGACAGGAAACATGACTTGTATATTTATTCCAAACTTTGTGAATCTAGATTCTACATATTTATATTACTAAATAGTATCTAATTATTACATTCTGTGCAGAGTATCTACGGTACACAGTTTAGTCCTAGATACACATAAATCCAGCCTGTTTCCTCTTTCTTCCTATTTTTTTCTTCCTTTTTTTCCCTGTCACTCTCTGTATTTTCTACCTATTTTGCCAGCATCTTCTCACCTCTCTCTACGATTCTTTGTTTCTCTCTTTCAGGTCACATATTGCCTTATATATCTGTGCTAACATCCAGCTGAGCTGCAGTGAGGATTTTTCTAGTGTACTCTCTGTTTGTGTCAGTCCTATTATAATATACTCACGATGATATATTACACTTGAAAGCTTCTGGTATAAAAATAAAGAAGTCATATTAGCTATTCCCAAAAGAATGTTAATCATAATCCTTCAATCATAATGATAATCATATTCGTATTTGGGAAAAAAAAAATCTTTCTATGGTTGAGCATAGGAATAGATGTCAGAAGATTCATGTTCTCTTCTTGGCTTTCACACAAACATCTTGTGGTTTTAAGGAAACTGATTTTGTTTTCTAGTTTATCTGTCAAAATACATGAATAATACTGCCCTACTTGATTGGGTGATGCTTGATTCAGCTAATGTTTCAAAAGGTTTTGAAAACATCAACTGTGCCAGGTTAAAAAGGTGCAAGGTATTATTAGCTGTCAATTATATTTTATAGAAAATGCTGTGATTGAACATTCATCAGACTAGTAAGCTGGAAGAAAGAAGAAAAACAGGGACAATAACGGCTGGTTTGCAATAGAATATACTGGAGCCTGAGTACAACAAACTTTTGCATGAAATCTTCTGAGTCTGCACAGACATACTCATGCAAAGCTTGAAACCACAATTTACATGCACAAATTGGTCAAAATGAAACTTAGCAGTTTTAAATTCTCTGTCTTTCTCTGTAAACTCTATGCTGTAACTATACTGATGCTAACGGTATGAGGTCAATTAACTTTGATCTACAATGACAAGAGGACTAGCTCCCTAATTTACTGGAAAGAATAAACTTCCAGCAACCTTGAACATTCCCTGTGCACCACTGTGTGCTTCCTACCAGACTTATAATTGAGCACACTCTAGCGGTCTCCAGCACGCTAAGAAAGCTGTGTGCAGAAAAGTACAGCCAAACAGAACAAATGAGTTTGTACTTTTCTTTCTGTAATACGATGCAATGTTTCAGCTGTGGACAACTCACCATGGCCTTCCAGTGGTTTGAGAACCACTGGCCTAAAGACTGATGATATTTGGTATTTGCAAATTTGACTATCTGTAGCTTGCTTCCCAGTGAGATTATACTATGTTTTAAAAAAACTGCCAGGGCAATTTATGGAAAAAAATGCACGTCAATAGATTAACCAGTTTGAGATCATAATTTATCTCTAATGGCCTTTCTCTGACAACAGGAAAACAGAAGAAAATTAAGCTGATAGAGCTGTTCTAGTAATGTCAAAAGTTGGCATTCTTTATCAGTCTTTAACTTAAAAGCAGTCCTTGACAGAATAATGATAAAGGCATCATAGAAATTTTGCTTTTCATCTGTCTGACATATAAATCAACGATCCAGAAAACAAATCATTATATATGTATTTCTTGTTTTAAAAAAGTGAATACAAAGCAAGCCACCTTGTCTGTATTTTATATTTATCTTTGCCAGAGTTAGTTACACCATTTCTCTGAGCACACATGCCTGAAACTGCTCTCTGCTCCCAGTTATAACGCTGACCCCGTTTAGAGGGCACATCACAAGCAGATGCACTGAGATCGGTAGCCTTTTCCAGGGTGTGAGCTGACATAATGGGCAGCTTTCCTTTCCCTTGGGACCAACCACTCTCTTTATCACTAGGACAAATGACCTGTAGGAGAGGCAGCCAGGGCTAGACACTCTGTTTCCTTATAAATGCCAGATCAGATCATAACACATTACTGTGACTCACCGTGTTAATGACCATGCACTTCGATTTGCAGGGAAAGCATGAAGATGACTGAAGAAAGACTGAAGGCAAGCCCTGTGCATGTCGCAGTATATTTCCAGGCAGGCACACTACTTTTAAAACTTTGCTTTGAAATGCACAATTACAGACAGCCAAACCACTCACATTATCAATAAGTGAGGCTTACCTTAGAGCAATCGGGATCTGTTGAAACAGTGTAAATTACTTTTTTTTTTTTTCACATCAGGGAAAGACAGTTTTCAGCTCTCAAGGGGGTTCCGTCTGGATTCGTCATTTTGCCTTTTTTTTTTTTTTTTTTTTTTGAGTGCAGGTCCTTGTCCCTCACAGGGGGCAAATGCCATGCCAGCAGCTTTATATCCTTTCTCAGAAGTACAAGGCTCCACCTCACCCCTCCATAGTCCTGAGAGTGGAGAAGGATTACTGAGCCTAAAAAAAAAAAAAAAAAAGAAAAAGAAAAACAAATCTTTTTCAGGGTTCAATGAATCAGAAAAAGGGAAATAGAACTAGTCCATACTTCGGAGAAAGAAAAAAGATATTCTACTGTGGGAACAATTAAAGGGAAAATAAAAAAGAGAAGCAAAGAAGGAAAATAAAGATCAGACAATATGTGAGGCAGAGAAAAGACAATGGAAGCAGAACCAAGAGATCAGAAACAAGAAAGAGAGGGATTTAGTAATAAAAAGGAAGTACTAGAAACAAAAATATTTACTATCCCATTGATGTATTTAAGATTATTTTTTTCCTCAAATACTTCTGTTAATGTTAAATAATCAATGAATAGAAAAGCTTCCTGAAAAACAAACAAAAAAGCCACCACCTCAAAAACAAACAAAAAACAACAGAAGAAAACAAGAAAAACTGAAAGGGAATACATGTGGAGGGAAGGACAAATATAAAGGAAAATGTTTAAGTAACATAAAAACATGGATTTTCACACTAGTCACCAGTCCATCTGTCCTGTAATCACAGACAGCCATGCTTCCATCCTTTTGGAAGCCTGGATGAGAATTGCCCACCAAAAATTCAGTTCTTGTCAGACCGTTAAACACTTAACAGAACACTGAAGTAAACAAAATTTTTACTACCTCAAAATAACATTTCAGAGGCAGAGACCAAAGCAGAATGCAGTACCTTAGGTCCCTTCAAAAGAGATTTTTTTAGTTTAAAATTCTCAGAAAGTCTCAGGAAATATATCCTCATGCTACACAGGAAAGCAAGAAAAGTCCTATTTTTTATTTTTATTTTTTTTTCCTGCTAGTTCTTCTGGAACACTGATTTTCTGTACATAGCCAACAAGAATTGTAAAAGAGGAAATGAACTGAGACTTCAATTCAAACTCCTTCAATAACACAACTTTTAGGATGCATCATCTTCCCAAAAAAGGTAGTCACAAAATTATATATATACACCAATGCAGTGTTCAAACATCCTCCAACCTAGGAAAGCACTCAAATGTTTTGCCAAATTAGGAGAAGAAGAGTAATGGTTTTCATTTTTGTTAATGTCATTCCTGTTAATGGACTAATGGACACTGTAGCTGTTCACAAGTCTAAGACTTCTGTGAGGAAAGGCCCTGATTCTTTGAACACCTGTTTCCAGTAACTCTCTTTACCTGAATTATTCTAAAAACAAAACAAAACCCCAATAACCTATTGCAAGGAAGCGGATGAAGAGCTGTGAGGGCAGTGGATGAGGCAGATCACCTGTCTCCTTCCTGTGCCAAAGACATTAGTCTCCCATTCACTGCTTTTATCTGTGTTTGTCCTCTGAACTAAATTAATTTAAACCAAATCTTTATCTTTTACTATTTGAAAGTACTTCAGTTGGTTTCCATCTTAAGAAAGCTTCTTAGTGGAGCCATTTTATATTTACATAAAGTGCCATAAATAATAGTAAGATGGGGAAACAGAACAGCTTTGGTAAAGCTGGTTACAGTTAGCACAGTTTAGCTGGCTAAGTCTTAGATTTTCCAGCACAGAAATTAGGAATCAAAATGAAGCTTTTCCAGATGTTACTTTTTTAAACAGCAAGTTAAACAAAACCACTTAATTTTCCTTTAAAAATTGATGATGTTTTCTCCATGCCCATTGTATAATGTTATAGGCAAGGCAAGACCAAGTTCTGAAAATATTTTTTTATCTGATATGAACAGCTTTTTATGGAAAGTCTCACAAAAGTGTTTCAAAACAATATACACCCCCAGTACATAACAAATTATCAAAGCCTTGTGGTTTAGTCTTGTTTTCACTATGAAGATGATAAAGAGTTGTGCTTACTCCCTTTTCTTCCTGTTGCCTTCATATGTCTGCATGGAAATTCCTCTTAATCACACTTATACAGAGCAATACATTTCCTTCAATTTTTAAGAAACTCTTTGTAAAGCTATTGATGAAAAATAACAGTCAAAAGAAGGTGCGGAGACAGCAAAAAAGAGAAAAGGAATCAAACTAAAGTGAATTTAATGTAAAAATTGAAAATATTTGGAATTATTATTTCTGGTTTACCATTTATGATTAATTGCAAATGAATGTTCTTTCTTTCCATAAAAAGTTCTGTGTTTAAAAAGGCCTTTTATATTAGAAATCAGTTTGTATGTCTCAGGAGAAGGATGCTGGCATTCATGTGTGTATGTGTAGGTCAGAAGAGTTAGAAGTGTGAGTTTTATATATAGGCATACCCATACATATACACGTACGTGTATGGTCTTCTTGCTCCCACAAATAAAACTTGAGTATGTACACCGATACATTTCCCTTTTCCACACAACACCTACTACGTGTCTGGTTTTGAGCGACGCAATTAATCTTCCCTAGAGTCAGCAGGAAATAGATCCAGCAACAACAGCTGAGGAGTACAGAATATAGATCAATCCTTGTTAAGTTTATATTTGATATGAGTGTCATGTTAGAGAAAATGCATGAGCACAAACTCTCCAGGAACAGATTGCCATCACTGTATTTTTCCCAAGCAGCTCCATGACACCTATTTTCAGATGTCCTGATAAATCAGAATTACCTTCAAACACATTAAAGAGTGAGACGCAGAAGCAGGCAGGTCAGAGGAAGAAAGAGATCTATAAGCTGGATCCTCCAACCTCAAGGAAAAAAAAACAACAACAAAAACACAATACTTACCCTCACCCTTGGTAAATTACTTCTGTTTTGCAAGCTTTTGCTTCATTCTAAACTGTTGCATGTATTGTGCTTTCCTTCACACCTCTGTATGTGTTTCTGCCGTTTACCATCTTACAGTGACACACTACATTTGACTGAGCATAATTTCTGTCATTTATATTAGTAATAACATTCTGAAGGAGCTTTTCAGCTTGCTTATTACAATTTTAAAATGAAAAGATAAATGCAAATGTTTTATTCCAACTTCAGAAGCATTCATGTTGATAACATTTAAACAAAAATATAAAAATTAGCTAAAACAAACAAACAAAAATAACAGTAGCTAAAAGGGATTATTTTTTTTTCCATGCCAAAGATACATTTTCTAAGCCTGTTACACAGAGATTTTAAACATCTGTGCTGTTCTTGCCAGTCTTTTTTTTTTTTTTTTTCTTTTAAGCCTTTGACTTTTGTGGAAGGAATATTTTTACAGGGTAGCTGTGATAAATAAGTAAGTGCTGGAATTTCTAAGACTATGGATGATATGGATGATTTGCTGATGCAAACTGAGTACAAATAGGTTGCAATTGCTTTTTTCTACTGTTTCTATAGACATTTGATAGCATGCAAAACTTCATGCTAGTGATTTGGACGTGTAAGGCTGCATTTAGATACACACATTGCCCAGAATGAGTCATTTCAGAAAACTGGACTTTCAGTGTTTTCTTTTCACTAGTAACAAAGAGTGCTCAGAATTACATAGGCTGGAGACCTGTTATACTCAGCTGTATCTGAAAAAGACAGTTCTCATCTAATGAAACCACATATCTTTTGTTCACTCTAAAATATGATATAAAGGTGATCCTTTGAATTAAAGATATGTAAAGCCGCAGTGATAGTGGCTAAGCTGAATTAGGCTAAGTATCCACATGAACCTATGGAAATGCATGTTTCATAGCTGTGGACAAAGATAATGGCATGCAAGGAACTGCTATTCCAGAAAATGATGTAGCCTTTCATCCTTAATAACCAAATAAAAAATGGGAAGTCAGTACTTGGGAGCTACTCTAGCAAGCAGATCTCCAGGAAACAAGGTTCCCCACAGACTCTTCCTTGATCTTAAAGCTTAACGTGAAACATTTATATGCACGTAGCACCTGGCCAGAAGACATGGGAAGGCACTTTTATCACACTGGCTGTATTTCTTTCTTAAATAATAGATTTCCTCTTTCCCCCACCCCCCTCCTGGAAATGAAATACATGCTCAGTAATGTTTCTGTGCATTTTTTTATTATTATTTTAACACTTTAAGAACAACCAGATGATTTTGAAAACCATTAACACCCTCAAATTGTCTGATGCTGAACCGCATTGCAGCTTTTAGACAGCAAAAATATGTAGTCAGAGTTAAGTGAGTAAGTCTTTTCTAAAAAAAAACAACAATGAACAAACCACCAGTGCTAGTGTTATTTGAATGCTAACCTACTAGCCACAGTTCTTTGACATACAGGTATGTGGATAAATGATGCTCAGACTAACTAGGTCCAACTGAAACCACACAACAGTCAGTCGAATTATGCACAGAGCTTTCCCAAAGGTATTCCACAGGAGCGAAGAACAACGGCATGGGAACCTTCATGGGAAACTCCCAGCTACTGACAGCTTCACAGTGGTCAGTCAACTCACCAGGGTATCATGTAAGAGTATCAAACATATTATGTGTATGTAAACCTGTACATACCATGTTTCCCTCTTTGTGAGTATTCTTCAGATTATTCTAGGTTTTGTCTACATCCTCGAGTAACACTGGTATCAGTCACATATGCAAACCTCCATGGTAAGAGCAGCATAAAGCAACATCTAGGAACATTCCTCCACTGAAACCAGTGGGAAAACACACTTTGTACCAAATGACCAGCAGCTTAGGGCAATGATTCCTCACTTTTGATGTAAATGAAAAAAAAAAAAAAAAAAAAAAAAAAAGAAAGGGGATTTCAGCATGGCTTTTAATTTCTTTTCAGTATTAGCATTTTTGTTACAAATAATAAATCCCTAAATATATTCTCAATTAAGACTAACATCTTTTGAATGTACAGGCTGAGAAAATAAAGACATAAAGACATTTAAATGCAAAACAATTCTGCGTATCTTTTTCAAACCAAAAAACTTTGATTTTGCTTCAGCTTTGAAAATACATCCAGCCTTTGGCTGAGAGAACCAGAAGAGAAAAAAAAAAAACATGCATTTTAAGAGAAACTATGAAAGATGGTAGCATCTTGCTTACTTCTTTGTTCTGGGATATGCAGAGTTTGGACACCCACATTTAGCCTTAAACCACCTCTTGCTAACTGCACATCAACTTTCCTCCCTGTTTCAGGATTCCCAGGGAACTGAGAAATAAAGCTTAAAAAAATCGCAGGGTCACAGCAGGAAAAACAGTTGGAGAGACTGACTGCAACCCAGGCAGTAACAAACGCACTTTGGTCCAAACAAAGCAAATGACGAAATATTGGAACATTTCACCATCATTTTCACTTCTCACTACATCAAGATTCTTAGCTGTAAGGTGTAAGAGTAGGATTTGAAATGAGAAAGAGAAGCAACTCTCTTCATCTGCAGCAGAAACAGAACGTGAAAATACCTAAAAACATTTGGGGCTACTACAGCTGTTTTAACAGCACTCATCTCACCAGCTGATTTTTCTAGATTTGCATATGTGTAGAAGAGTAACAAGCATTCCTCTTTCCTCCTTGTCCTCTGTAAGGGTGCATTGTTCCCAGTTGACGTTTTGGAAACCAAGGCACTGTAAATCCTCTGCACAAGCCAGTGGGAAATCGATGCTCCCCCTTGTGCTCTCACTCTGATGCCTTGGAAGTGTTTAAGAGCACTTGATGACTTCTCTCCTCTGCTCAGGAAGGAAATTTCAGAAAAAAGAAAAAAAAAAAAAAAAAAAAAAAAAAACCAGAAATGAGCATGGAGATAGGGAGCAAGCCATTGCAACTGTAGGTACTGTGGCACCTGGCCAGCCCTGTGCAATGCTGCTGCGTTCCTTATGCCAGTACGTGGAGAAATGTAGATGCTTTGGAACGAGATTCAAAAAAGTCCAGCATGATGAGCAGGGAAGCCACTGTATTTTATGTCATATAAAGGGAAGTGAGCATGGCCCCAGCTCAGAGAGCTAGAGCTTAGTGAGCAGGTGGGACACAGGTCTAAATTCATTCAGGCAGAGGAAGGAATCGCACCCTGAGCAAATATTGCAACTACGTGGTCACTGAACAGAAAGCAGTGTTCACTTCTCTTCCTCATGTATTTTGCAAAGCCTGCTTCAGGAACAGCACAAAATGGGGCACAGGAGCTGGGACAGGCAGAGAAATCCAAGCTTTGTGATTTTAGATGCATCTTCCCAATTCTATCTTATTTGAGGCAGTTCAGATCTTACCGTTTTAGATATCTAGGGACTTCTAATGTAAGCAAGCGAATGTGGGCACAACATAGAAGCTGGGCAAATTCGGTGTCCAGGTAAGTAGGGTCTTGTGAAGTTCTCACACTGAGACACAGGCAGTCCAAAGGGCTACTGTAACTCCCTGAATATGAATTTAGACCTAAACCCTTGCTATCAAAGTTAGCTCATTAGGCTTGCTAAACACACTTCAGAATCACTAGCTGCTTAGCATGAGGTTGTTTCCTGCCCTCACTAAGCAAGCACAGAAGGAATTACAAAGATCTGCTCCAGCACTTTTACAGTTAGCCCAAAGGCTGGGTGTTGGTACATCCTTTTCAGGTGGGGACAGCAAACATTGCATGAGCATAGCAGTATTACTTCCTCCAAAGCAGCTGAAAAGGAGCTGGCAATGCGTCCTGCCTCTGCACTGACCAGTCTGTTAACTACAAGGGACTTGTGGAGAAAGGCCATGCCTGTGGCCAAGCCGTTTGTTTGGCGCTCGGTATGACTCTAGGACTAGCTCAACTTCTACGTGACCCTGGGCAAGCTGCGTAGCAGTTTCTCAGTTTTCCAGCTATAAAGTGGCAATTCAGAGTACCTCCATGTTTCCTCACCATCAGCCAGGTCTATTTTCATTGTAAACACTGGGCAGTGGATGTCTTCCATTATTCATAGACTTAGGCCAGATGGGATCAGAACACCTTCTCATCTGACCTCCTGCATACCTGAGGCTGTTATGTGTATCTACAATACACAGTGGGGAGTTGATCACAAATGGGGTCTCCAGGTGCTCTTCCAACAGAAGAGAAATAATAATATTAACTCATTCAAACATAGCCATCACCTTCCTCCACCTGGCCAAAGCACTGGGCCTATTTAGAATTCACGTAATTCTTTTTTATTTCAATAAATCTAGCAAACTTCTGTGTTTCCTCCTTATTTTGAATTTTTCCTTATTTTTCCTGTTTTTTAAAATGGAATAAGTTACTGAAAGAGCTCATAATCATTACGATATTTCAAAGAAAAGACACACTTAGACACCCCAATTCCTTAACGTCTGATGGTATGTGCTAATGCACTTAGCATAAGCGAAATTGTTTCTAAATTAAGTATGATACAGTTTCAAGACAAAATAAATTCTGGAAAACAAATAGACTATCTGGTCACGAAGTATAAAACCATATAAATCAGACTTCCTTAGAATAACTTACCCCACTTATTGACTTCTAAATATTATAAGACTTACCCCAATAAGGTAGTCATATTTTCACCATTGATTAAATTAACAAACAAGTAACTCAGGTTTAACCAAATCTTTACTTTCATGCACCTTCAGATGATGTCATCAGTGGCTTACAAAGGAAGTATTTAAATGGCACTCAACTACAGCTAGAAGAGGATCAAATAAAATTCAGCACAATGGGAATAAGCTCACTCCTCCTTTCTGCTGGAATAAAAAAGGAAACTAGCAGAATTTTCACATCTTATATCTTGGACTAGAATAAAATAGCACAAGTGAAAATAGTGCAACAAGAAATCTGACAGAAGGTATATATGCATGCCTAACATCCACTCTTTATTCAATTTATAATTGTATTACACACTGCCCTCATGACAGCTCTCAGGAAAAAAAAAAAAGCAAAAACCAAAAAACAACAACAATATGATATTGAAAAATGCAGTGATTCACATTGTTTTTCATCCAAGTGTGTGCATTTGTTGTGTGTTTCCTCAGGCTTTCCAATCCTTGTTTAGAAACTATGATCATCTCAGTGTCAAAATTCAATTTATCAAATCCGATATATATTAAGGGAATGAAACATAAGGGCTCACAGCATGTAAGAGTTCAAACAAGATGATTTGATCACCCCCTCTGGACTTAAACCTGTGATTCTGTTACACTTAGTACTGAAGTGAAGAAGCTAGAAGATATGCTACCCTCTTTCTGGTTCCTTGTAACACAACCACGCTGATTTGGCTATGGAGCTCCAGTGTAAGACTGTCCTCAACTGCACTCCCTCCCCATTCAACAGCTGTAGGTATCTTCTCTGAGAACTTCTTGCAGGAAGAGTACACTGAAGAAAGTAGGTAAAGTTCAGCAGATCTGAAGGTAAGACCCACCTAACATAAAAACAGACAGGACATAACTTGACTTGCACGGCGCTTACATTCAGGAAAACACGCTATAATTGAGGGCTCCAAGACTTGACCAGCCCGTCACATGGGATGGGATGAGGGAAACTGGTACTGGAAGTGGAAGAAATGAAGAGTGGGAGCAGGGGAGCAGCACAGTACCACGCTGAGCCTGACATCGGGAATAATCAAGAAGTAACAGGAAATTTGCAGGTTTTGAAATGCTATCAGCTCAACTAATCTAACCCTGGAGAGTACTGGGCCTTGAAGACAGCAAACCAAAGTGAACCGAACCCAGAATGAGCTATGAAGTTGGAGAGAGAGCTGAGGTTGCTACAAACAATGAGGGGAGACAAGATGAAGGATTCAAGGAGGAATAATACAGGGAAGAAAACCAGGGGCAATGAGAACAACACAGAAGATTGAGCCAGGGAAACGAGTAGTATGACAAGGACAGATAGGTTCAATCTTTGAGGATCTGGACAATCAGTGATGACTCCGTTCGATGATCTGGATGATATGAGAAAATTTCTCCATTCCCAGCAACAGCTTAGGGAATCCAGGGAATTCACATCCCTTATTCCTGTCTGCTGACAGCCAGTTTAGAAAAATAAGTCTCTGCTACCACTGTCAATTACATAGTTAGTTCAAGTAGGAGATGGTTGTCAGATGGATCCAAAGATTGCCATCTTTCAGATAACCCCTGTGGCTGCTGTTATGATTCCACAAAACATAGTTTGGTTTTCAGTTTGTTTTTCCAAAAACCTAGGGAATGGCACAATATTAAAAAGAATATTGTGTCCGCAATGAAGAAATTCGTAAGATAAAAAAATATCACAATTACAAATGCCTGTTTTGTCTTAATGTGCTCTCTTCTGTGCCTATTCCTTATGATATACATTGCTCTACTGTGATCACAGCTGCATAGCCAAGACAACTGTTGTCCTTGTAATCTTTGTTTCATTTCTTTTTTCTTTTTCCCTTTTTTTTTTTTTTAATAACTCAGAAGACAGGTGGCAAATTAATGAGAGCACTGCAGGGAGGAAAAATAAATATTCCTAGGGTCAAGGCAGTTGAATGCTGCCTGAAGAATGAGATCCTGTGCCTGCCTCTGTGTGTAATACATGGCAGGCTTCTGAACAGAAACCTTCGCTAATGGGATGATCACCAGTTCTCTCACTTTTTACTTGTGCCATGTGAAACATCTGGTTAAGTTTACTGAGTCCTCACAGCTGCAGTTCTATGTATCATAATGATTTTCTGAATACCCAATATGGTATAAAAATGCAGAGTGCTTTGAAGAGCATTTTGAAGACATCTCAATGTGACCACCAAAATTAATGGAAGTTCTGGCTTTCGTATCACAACACTGCCTGTGTTGCGCAGTAACACAGCTTGCTTTTCTACAGATACTGTAAAGTATTGCAAAAGTGCCCCCACAGATCACCAATTCAGTCACCATAACAGAGTACAAGTAATACCTCTGATGAAGTAAAGACGATGAAGGAACAGACTGACAAGGTGGACATTAAGTAGTGTGTTTTACTAGACATAATGCATTTCTACTTCTGTATGAAGGAGAAAACACAGGACATACAAGCAATGTTAAATTGAACGTGTGCTTGATTTTACGGTCTTCGTAACACTTTGTTTCTACAGTTTTTTAATGCAATATCCTATAGACAATCTCATCTAAGCAATTTTGAAGAATATATAAGGAAGAGCAAGACCCAAAGGAAACTGGAGAGTAACCCTTTTTATACCAATTTGAAAAAAGATGTAACCTGGCATGTTATTTCCAGCCAGTTGCAACACAAAGTTCAGCCAAAGGCAGGGGCTGGACTAAGAAGAAACATAAAAGCAGCTTAATTAAATTACAGACTAGTTTTTGAAAATATCACAGTTCATTTCAGTATGCACAGAACCAAGCATGTTCCTGATTTCCATGCACACAGGCACAGGGAACTCTGTGGAGGACATGGACTTTAGAGGTTTTGCCTTCAGACCCATACACTTCCAGCTAAAACCTACTGCAACAGCGCTTCTGGGAAACCTACCACTGGATGACCCGCGGCAGGCACGCGTGGGGACTCCTGCCAGGCGTGCAGTCAGCCCTTGCTCCCGAGGTGCTGCCCCAAACCCCCTCGTACCCTTCTCGCCCTCGGCGGCCTCTCCGCGGCCCGCCCCGCCCCGCCGCAGCAGCGCGGCCGGGGGCCGCAGAGCACGGCCGCCATCTAGCGGCACGGGGAGGCAGCTCCCAGCCGAGCGCACAAAATGGCGGCCCGCCGCCAGGGGAACGCGGCCGGGCCGCGGAGGTGTTCCGGGATAATGGGCTGCTCCGTGTGCTGGGCGGGGGGCCAGCGGGAACGTCGCTTTTAAAGCCTCCTCCGTTTTGGCCATGGACGCCAATTTAAGGCGACAGACTAACATAAACCTTTATTTTTATTCAGAAGAACTGGGAAATCCTTGACTCCACAACTATTCCTGTGTTGGATTAAAAATAATAATAAAAACAAAGGCCCCCCCCCCCCCCGAAAAAGTCTGCACAAGAGCTTCTTAATGAAGAGGCTATGAGATATTTTCTAGACATATAAGCAAAAAACATTTTTCCCTTCCTATCTTAGAAAGCCAAATCACTTTTGCTGTTTCTGGAAAGTTTCATTCAGCCTGATGCTTGCCAGGGAAACCAGCCACGAAAGTGCCAAGGCCAAGTGGTTCCAACCTGGCAAGCAATCAGCTGAAAACAGAGCCCTACAAGTGGGAGTGCTGAGCATAAACACACAGATAATGTTGCTGCTTCTTACTGTAGCCTTCCAGGAGTAGCCTTCCAGGACTGACATGAGCTACACAAGGAGATCAAATTGAGTATGTTCTGTTTTGCAGCCCAAATGCCTTAGTACACCCTTGAAAGTTAACCCAAAGTTTCTGAAGAGAAATGTTTCCTTAAAATCTAGTCCTACTTGAACTACCTTTGAAAAAGCAGGAAATAGTATGTACATGGCTAGAACCTTATGAGAATTCACTCAGTGTAATGAGTGTATTAGCACATGAGATCAAGGAAATACTAAACAAGAAATGTTTGTAGGTGAAGCCAAACTTCTTTTGTGAGCACAGGTGCCCTGTGTTTATCGGACATCCACATAACCAGTAAAGCTTCTCTTTCTTTCTTTTTGGAGGTTTATACTGTCACAGGATTCAGAAAAAGGCAAGGATGGCTGTGGTGGTTTAAGTCACAGCCACACATTGCTACTAGTCCTGTTTTGCTTCCTTAAAAATCTATTGCCCCAAATCTGATTTATGACAAGGGGATACATGTTTTTTCCATCAGTGCATAAAGCTAAAATGCTGTGCTTCAGATTGCAACAGCGGAGACCCAAGCGTTTCCTTGACTCAGCTTCAGGAGGGGAAACCTCCAGCTGAGACACAGCACAGGCAGTTGGAGCTTAAGGGCACACCAAAGCACCACATTAGGATTTACCAGGAGTTGCCTGTTAAACCCCAAATCAAATCAAGGAAGTTTAGGGACGGTTTTACAGGTGTCCACCTGGCATGCTCTATTCTAGCAAATGGCAGAGAAGGAGAGCGAGGAGTTTTAGAAAATTGTGTAATGTGTTTGGAAAAAAACAAAAGCAACAACAACAACAACAAACAAACAAACAAAAACATAAAACATTGCAAATCCTCATGCAATGTGCTACCAACCCCTTTTGGTCAGATTTAGCATCTACTTCATAGCAAGTACTACCATGTTCCGACTACACAACTGTTTTTCTTGAAACCACTCAATGAGGCTCAAATGAAAGATTTTCAAATACTTGATGAGTCCCTCTGAAAAGACTCCTCCTTGACTCAGCAAGGAGATTTCTTATGCACAGAATAGAAGGAGACCTCTTATCCACACATCACGAAGATATGCATATTTGGGGACAGAAGCTGTGAAAAGAACACAGCAATATGAAAACCAGAAGCAACCATAACAGTGAAACTTTTCCTTCTCTTAAAAGCTAATAATAATACTAAAGCACATGCTGGGTAGCAGCAGCCTGTCCATGTGCCAGAGGAAAACAAATAGGACAAAACTAAAAAAAAAAAATGTCCAAAGCATTACACAAGCCAACCCCTTCAGGAGAAAAAACAGCCCTTTGAATAACTGAACACTGGGTCCGGGCATTAGCTTTTAGAGTTGTTATTTTTCTCCTGTAACACTGCAGTAATCTTGAATGTCTACTTCTTGAATGTCCCCTTCTGAGGTCCGTGCAGTGGTCTATTTATAATTGTGGGATACAAATGCTAGTGCATCATGACACATGGCTTCTTACTGGAAATGGTTCCTGGCTGACTTACTAGCAACGGAATGAGCAGATGACTTATCCTCTAAGAACAAGAAGTACATTTCTTAGGGAAGAAATAGGAAAAAGAAAAGAAAAACCTTGAAAGCCTTGAGATGCATAGAAAGGTGCTCAGAAAACAACAGCAACAACAACAAAACAACAAACAAACAACAACAAAAAAAACAGGAAGGAAAAAGTCTCAGTTTTGAAGGCAGTTATCCTGTATTACAGGTAAGTAATGGAGTGAAGCTATAGACAAAAGTGTCTGTCGATTCCATTGCATCATCTTGTATGTTCTAATTGAGGTAGCAAGAGTATATACTTTTTGAAGGTGAAAAGTATTGGTAACTACAAATATCAAAATCAAGGTAAACAAATCTATTAGGCATTTTAGAAAAAACTCGTTTACAAGACTGCCCATCATCACACAACAAGTCCACAACACTGTTAAAAGAAACTCATAAAACTGATTTCAGCAGAAGTTTGAGAGTTCTTCTTCCCTGCAATCCAGCAGGAAGATATCTTGACAGAACCAGGAAAAAAAAAAAAAAATCCTACTGGGATATCAGCTGACACATTTTCATTCTTCCACAACTTACTCTTTTCCATTCCCTTGAGTGCTGTATCAGTCAACACTTCTCAAACCCACATTCCCTTATCAACAACCAGACACTAGTGTTCATGGCATTCCCTTGCCAAAGGTTCAGCAAGTTTGAAGCATGCCTTATTTATTTTGGAGATTTGATAAACTGTGATTCTTGGCTCTCAGGATTTCTAAGTTTGGGAACAGCTTTATTTACCATGAGCTCTGAATTAAGTCTATAAAATTTGTATGAAAATGTGTAGAAGGCCTCTTATAGGAGAGCTGTACAGCACTCCTAATGAAATGGTTATGGACAGTGTCTGTTTAATAATAAAAACAACTTGAGCTAGCATATTGAAGAGTAAGCCACACCAGTGCTGATATGACTGGAGTGTTTGTCACACTCAGTGATAACATAAGCCTATTTATACATTTCAGTGTACAAACCAGGCACTCTGTGCTGAGCACAGGTGAGAGAGTAAGAATACACAGTTATGAGTAGTCTTATCCTTTTCAAATGGTACTATTGGGTCACACAATCACTTTCAAGGTGTTTTTCATAGAGTTTAATTTACTCAAGGGAAATCCACAGCATTCCAACCATTGAAGATGCTTCTGAGTATTCACATCTCATCCAGTGGGAAAGCTACTCTGCATCGCATTGTCAGCAGGAAACTCTTAGGGTTTTCAAATGGCATCCTCATGTCATAGCAACTACTCAAAGAAGGGCATTCATTCACATGTGGTGAATGAAGCATCTTAGTACAGGTTGTCTACTGTGTTTGGAGCTCTGTGTCAGAGGAAGCTGTTATTTCAGATAGTAGCAATGAGGGAATTGCTTTTTCAGAGGCCTGTGTTTCATGATAAAGGAGGCTGTTGCTTGGGAAGAGCAGATTATCATTATAAATATCAGCTTCATACACTTACTCTTCTTGGTAGTGGTTGATATCTGGAGTGCTAAATTAATGGACAAGTGTAGTAACTACATCCTATATCGTAAAATCAATAAGTTAACTAGTCTCCTTGGGTCCTTTAGTCTAATGTAAAGTCTGTATTTCCTTGTCTACAGCAGAAGATATCTGTCTGGGGAGGTCACATTACAGGAGTCAATAATAGTATGGAAAGCACTTTGCCTCAGTTTGAAGATGACATGTTAATCAAAGAATCATTTCTCTAAGGAAATCAGAAAGAATTTCTGTTTAACTCAATGTAGGCAGCCCCAAAGACACTACTGATGCTTTTTGAAAGTAATTTTAGCAAATAATATAGCCAAAATATTTAGGCTATACAGGACCACACAACAGGAGATTCCGGATTTTTCAGACTAAGAAGAACTTGCAGCTACTGGGGATTTTCTGCTGCTTCTATTTCACCAGGGTTATTTAATGTTGTTTGTCTGGGCTCTGCTATCTTCTTTCACTGTTAGGCAAAGCTCTCATTCGTGTGTCAATAACACGAAACCTCTTGCCTGCAATGTTTTCTTCTCATGGATGAATTCAGTACCCATTATTTTGGAATAAGGACTGTACCTCTATTTCCACTACATGTTTTGGTCACATATGGATTTCATCTATAAGGTTCAATTGTAGTAAATGCATGTCCCCACTGCCAGAAGTTTGTCAGAAAACATTGAGCTCATTGTTGCTTTAATTCTGCCCATGCCTTCCAAAAACTGTTAAGAAGAAAGTAGTTACAAATGGACATAGAAAGACTGAGGGCAGGAAAAGTTTTAGAATGATACAGCCTTTCAGGACGGAGAGGTAGGATTCAGGATCTAATTCAAGATTCAGCTGATGCTCTCCTGAAGGACCAGTACTGTGTACTTACCTGCAAGTTAAAGGCTGGGGGACTTCAGGCCTTCTAGGGAAGGTGAGCCGGAAACTAGTGATGATGATTTACTGGGGATTCCTTCTTCCCTCCCCCAGCTAGCGTGCTGATGTCTTGGCACTCCTGGTAATGGATATACACATATCTCTCTCTATACCTTCTCTTGAGAATTAACCCTGTCTTTCAACCCATACTTTCCAGTGTTAACAATAATTCACAATGGCTAGAATTCACCCATACACCCATTCAACCCATACTTTCAAGTGTTAACAATAATTCACAATGGGCAGGTATTAGAGTCAGCATATTGCTTTCAATGAGGCATTAATATTCATTAATTTTTCAATATCGACACGATGATTCTCTCCAGTCTGACCTTGGGCCAGGTGTGCTTTTTAGGCATCTTCTTCCCATCTGCAGTAGATGCTGATTTGTAGGCCAAATGCCTGGACAATTGCTGATCAGCAAAGAATTACCCCAGGACAGCCCTGCCTAGCACAACATGCAGCTTTCATGTGCACTGCCCCATAAAGGGGGGCAGCTCTCCCATTTGCATGTTAAGTACCTGCATGATTTATGCAGACACCGCAGGCCAAACAGCATCACTTTATCGGCCTCTACACTGGTAGAAGAAAAGCCTTTCTGAACATCCTCATCTTTGTTGGCTCTAAGTCTCCTAATTTCCCAGCTGCATGAAAACCATGACATCCCAACAATTCTTTGCAGCTGCTGGAACTCTAACCAAATATATTTTTGGCACTGCACAAGGTGTCTATTGAGAAACTCAAGCCAACGATCCTCCAAGCTGCTGAAAACCTCCTGAAACCTCCACCCACACACCCTTTCCTCTGCCCTGTCTGTACCGTCAATTGTAATGAGAACCACTTGTTTTTGTTTTTGTTTACAAATATCTTGCTGTCTTCTTTCTGGGTCTATAATGCTTAAGTCAGTTTGCCATCAATTATTTGATGAATTACCACCTTCACATCATTCCTAGAAAATTTAGTGGAATCCAGAAACACCTGCTGCCTATGGAAAGCGAGGTACAGGGTATGACATTGACCTGCAGATAGGGACATTACAAAACTTACTGTCCTAGCAGAAGGTCTAGGGTGGAGTACAGGAGGATTCAGCACTCTCCTAAATTTACACTGCTCAGTAGACGGAGAATTCCTCATTTCAGGACATGAATAAAATACAGGAACCTCAGTGGGCTACTTCCAAGGTACTCTCTGTTCAAGTCATACTCTGCACCTACTCTTCCTGTTCCCAGCACAACCCATGCTAGAGCAGGGCCTAAGAAAATACCCTGAAGGGAGTTATTTTGAGCTTTCTCATTGGATTTGCAATAAGAACATTTAAGATCATCCTGATTTTCTTTCAACTGGTTTAAAGAGATTCATCTTTAGGGATTTCCTTTTTTCCATTTTTTTTCTTCTTTCTTCTTCATTTTTGATTGGCTACAGATTAATCGTCATGACTAAACAGACAAATGTTAAATGCTACTATTACTGTTAACTGATACAACACTTCTCTGTTTATTCAGAACCAAAACAGATAACTGTCAGTGTCAATAGAATTTCTAAGTGGGTCACAGCATCATATTTTTCCCCAAATTGACCCAGAGAACACTCTAAGCATCTGTCCTCAACAGTTTTAAACTGTCCTCTGGCATTAATTTGGCTTTCTCTCCATGCTATTCTTTTTTTAACTCAGAACAATTTTTTCCAGTCATCCAGAGGAATCTCCAGTAAAAACAGGCAAGTCATGAGTTGATGTTCTTGATATTTTTGAGGTTAAACAAACATTTTTTATTTATATTTATTACAAATAAAGGGCCAGTTCCTCAGCTAGAGTAAATCAATGTAATTCTTACATATTGCAGTGGACACTGCTGATCGAACTGAAACTTCATCTCACATGCTTTAAGAGGCTGTGTGTACATCTCAGTGAAAAGGAAGAGGAGGGCTGAGTTATTTTTCTTTAAATTATACAAATAGTTTAGTTTTAGCCAGCTGTGTTTTCCTTTGCAGTCAATAACACTGCTTTCACATCACAGTTTATCCTAGGATTTACACCCGCATTTAAAAAGACCCCAAACTTTTGCAGATGCATATAAATTTGCAAGTTTTAAAATACACAAATGGACACTGACACAGTGCCCGTAAATATGGATATGAAAGGGCTCATGTATGAAGAGGCAATGGTTAACAGTGGCCTAAGAGATGAATACATGGCCAAGTGAATTAAATTCCCAGTAAGAAATCATTCTCCAGTTGCACTGACTTGCAACTGAAGTGAAACAGATTTAATGTTTTCTACTGCAAGAGTTCTTTTCTTTCTTTTTGCTTTTTTTACTTGAGTTTCTTCTAGGTTTTTGGTATGGAAACAATTCCTTCTTCCTGATGCCTGCTCAGCTCAGATCCCCATATAATATAATTTCCAAAAATAATTTTACCTAAACATTGAAATAATCTAATTGGCCTGCTACTGCTGATTTTTGCTGGTATAAGGTCAGTTTCAAATACAAGAAGGAAGTCTGAAACAAGAATCCTGGAAATTAAAACATTAATTTTCCCCAATCATCATGAAAATCTTAGGAGAAAGGAGAGGCTTACTATTCCGAAAAATTCAAGACTGTGCACTAAAAACTCACACAAAGTCAACGGGAATTATTCATGTTAGCCACTGTGTGCTTTCATGCCTGTACCTGCTAATGGAGCTTTCCCAAAGATTTCAGGGGTATACCTTAGTTCACGTTTTGAGTCCTCTACTGCATATTTTGGGTCCTCTACTATTGTTCTGTTTGACAGGATAAGGGGTAATGGATTTAAACAAAAAATGGGTAAGTTTAGATTAGGTATAATGAAGAAATTCTTTACTCTGAGGGTGGTGAGGCACTGGAACAGGTTGCCCAGAGAAGCTGTGGATGCCCCATCCCTGGAGGTGTTCAAGATGAGGTTGGATGGGGCTTTGGGCAATCTGAGTGGGTTGCGTCTAGTGTGTAGCATCCCTGCCCATGGCACGGGGCTGGAACTACATGGTCTTTAAGTCTCCTTCTAAGCCAAACCATTCCATGATTCTAAGATTCTGCTACATAGGAAAACAACCAACCCACCACCAACAACAAGCAAATGCTTATCAGACTAACCTTTGTTGGTCTTTGTATGGTTTACTTGTTTTCTAAAATAAGGCAAATTCTTACAATATTTTATGTATAAATATAATCCTATTTAACTGATGTTGGTTATCTAGAGCTTATTTTTGCTCTCTTAGGACTTCTCAGTGCTCAGCTGGCATCTAATTCTAGGGTTAGGACCTGAAATTAATTCCCTGGCATATCTGGCTGCCAGCTGGCACACACAACTGTTTGGATAACAGGTATCTTATAGATTGCTCTACTCTGTTGCTGAAAGCATTTTTTGATCTATCTCCTGCATTTACTTACTTGGAAGAAGGCCATCATTCTTTCTGAAGAACCAAAGATGGAAGTTAAGAGGAGATCCTAAAACTCTGGAAAATACTGAAGATGCTGCCTGGAAAAATCTTTGAATATGAGGTATGGGTTTAGAGGTATATGAGGTATTGGTTTAGAATGTCAGTCACTGCTTCCTGGAAGGAAATATAAGGAATAGATGTATTGAACCTGAAAATGCTATCAACTCAGAGGAACTGCCGGTGCATTACAAGGCAGAAATTATTATTATTTTTTTTTTCTTTTTAAAAGGATTGTGAAAAATGTTCTGAAAGAGGTATGGAATTTAACAGAGAAGCTACAGTGCTGCAGTAGCAGACACAAAATGAGCAGGATGAGCACCAATTGGCTAAGGAGAGCTTTTCTTAAAAGGGCATACAGCAAAGGTTTGTATCAAAATTCTGATAATCTGCAATTCAACAAATTTTCACCACAAATGTGCCCCTAGTGTTTGACATACGTTCTTGCATAAGACTGACAAATAAGGAAGGATCAGTTTAGGCATGTATTTCCTACAAAGGCAATATTTCATAATTTGTTTTCTGGAGAGTAAAAAACAAACAACAAACAAACAAAAAAAACAAAGCCCACAATCCTGGAACTAACATGAAATCCCAACAAACAATGCTGCATGTTTGTGAGGGTTTTTAAATTATTTTATTTTGTTCTCTCTCTCTTTTTTTTAAAAAAAAATAATATTTCTTGCAATCTCTGCATCCAAACATTGGGAAAGGAAATTAAAACTGTAGTAAGTAAAGGAAATAATAGCTCTTTCTTCATTCCTCCTACACATGCATAAAAAGAGTGTGTGTGTAGGAGAAACATAAACATGCTAAACCCCTTACATTCCCCCTTGCTCCATTTTCTCCATCCAAAAATCAAACAGTTCAAATGAAACTTGAGAAGCTTTAGTGCAAACAGAAAATCACAAGAAAGGTCAGAGTTTGTTATGGGAAGGAGAACAGAGTGAATTTAAAAAGCCTTCCAGTGTGCATCAGCTACATTAACATCCATAGATCAATTACAGTCCTGCCCAGGATTCTAACCATGTACATATGTTAAATCACTAGTGATCAAAATATACTGATGTATGCAAGTAAACTTTTTTTTTGCGCATTTATCAGTGGATTTAATGTATGACACTTAAGACTAAAAGTTGCACAGTCTATATTTCAGTTTTGTCACTGTTTGTGTGTGCAGTTGGGATGCTGTTGTATTTATTTTACATACAAAATATTCTACCTAGACTGCAAACACTACGTAAAAATGACCAATCCAACAGATCATACATTTCATGTATGACTAGTTTTCTTCACATACTTTTTCTCTTGTATCACTTAGTTACTGGGTGTTTGAGTTATTCCCTGCAATCACAACAGATATAAAAACTATCCAGGAAAACAAACTCAGACTGCAGTCCATGGCAAAGTCAAATTCTAGCAAAGGACTCTGAGGTTGACATGACCAAAATAACGTACTGTAAAAGCAGTGCCTTTTGTGAAGTTCATCTTCAACTATTTGCTATGAAACTGAAGACTGAATTATGCTTATTGTATTGTATAAATTGACAAATTGTTTATTGGAGTTATTTAATGTCAAAATAAATAACATTTTCCTTTTCATATTAACTTTTCCAGGTTCTTTTTAAAATAAAATGTTCATTTTGGACTATGACAGCTAAAATAGAAATGTCTCTGACAAGAACTTGGCTTTCTAGCCTGTGGCCAAAATATAAAATTGTTGTTAAATTGGAGTGAACCGGAAAATAGATGGTGAAACTCATCTGTGAAACTTTTGCTAATAACGTTTGTCCTATGACATGCATTGTAACAGCACATGACAAGGTATGCATTACAGTGCTATAGCAGCAGGGTTCAGGAGCATTCTGCTGACTGAGTCTGAAGAGCAAATACTTTTGGAACCCAAGGTATGTAGTTGTTATGCCATCAAATACATTATTTCCATATTTGTTTATATATATAAGAATATATATATGTATATATACATACAATCAATATGCTTTCAGTATGATGATTAAAACTAAAAGTTTTGTAATCTTCTTAACGTTCATTTAATCTCTCTGTTCTATCAAGTGTAACTTATTGAGCAGTCCCTTTAACATTTCTACCATTTGTCTCTCGAAGATACTGTCTGTTTGCACTAACCAGTCAAATTATCTTTTGAAGCGCATGGCAATATGACAAGATACCTTACATTGATACTGCAGGGAACAAATCTGACTATTTTACTCTTGGCTACAGCAAATTTATCAACAAATCTAAGCTTGCAATAAAATTGAAAAGAAGTCAGCATGTAATGAAAACTTTTAAGCAGGCACTTCCATTTTCCCGGCAGGACGCTCTCACCCTTCCTGTCCTTGTTTGTCAATATTTGCCTCAGTGTTATGACTGTATTCCTTCTGCAAGATATGAAGGAATGGGTCCATAATATTCTAGCTTCCTAAAAGATTGGGTTGAACATGAGCCATGTCAAATATTACCCTAAATGTGAACTGAGCAAAAACTTAAAAAAAGTTTAAAAAGCTAACAAATCCCCACACTTCATGATTTTTAGTATGACAAAAGATTTTTACCATGTGGAAAATGTGGTGTATTTCCAAGTAAAGTGAGATTGTTAGAGATTTACAAAGCACAGAGGATCTATCCATTTATAAAATTATCACCTTGGAATTAGAGCCAGGAGAGGAATGCTACGAAGTGTGGGATACAGTCCAGGGCTAGAGATTTAAGTATGCCAGACTAATTTCAGATTTCTTTTAAAAATAAGAAGCTGGTAGCTCTTCTTGTAAGGAATCAAATTTCTTCCTCACTAAGAAAAATAGCAGCCAGTTATAAGCCTGCAGTTACTCATGGTACTGCAAACATGAGTCTGAGGTGCGTCACTACAGCTCATAAAACTGTTTACCATCCATTTCTTGGTATCTTGAAGTATATTGTGCAAATTCTTTGCACAAATATCAAAACACACATCAGATGATCCAATACTGAGCATTCTTAATTGCCCCTGGATGCCTTCAAGCACCAAATAGTGCATGATTTTTAATTTATTTTTATTATTTTAAATAAAAATGAATTGGCTAAAATGCAGTATCATTACAGCTGTGACGGTCTGAATGGTCTGATGGATCATCACAGCAATGGGAAGAACAGTATCTTTGGCATTAGTGTAACTAATACAGTTGGAAAGAGAAATACACAAAGCTTTGTGAACTGAACCCCAATAACCTCTTTTCCCAGCGATATGGGTCATTGTTATTAACAATATTTATACACAAAAGCCTTGCCTTATGAAGACAGGATAATACCTTTGTTTGTTAGACAGAGGGAAAAAAAACGGGCTAAAAGACCACTGATCGTATGTGCAACTGTTCTCCATGCTAAATTCATCAGTCCCAAATCACTGCACAATTTTTCAGAACAAAGCATTTTACTTTGTGCCATGACATCTGTGATTTTAAGCTTGAACGTATATTCTATGGTGTTTTAATCAGAAATCCTGTTATAGGGAGAAGCTTTTGCTTCAGTTTTCTCATGATGATTTATGTAGCTGAGTTTTAAGGAGCATTATTGTGCAGTTAGCGAATTCACCATTTTGCTCCTTTTTCCACCACATTGTTTTAACAGAAATAACATACACCATGTTTCACCTCCCACTGACCTTCACCATGACTTCTAGAAGCATTTTGAAGTCAAACAGTATCTTTATGATTATTGTTCTTCTTTGTCTGAGATGTGGCAGCCAGCTCACACAGAACATTTAAGAGCACCATGACCACCTCTTGTTTCTTGAACTGTTTACTCAACACGGTTGAAAATTTTCTTCAGCTCTGGCTGGTCTTCTGTGTGATTTCTGTCTTGAGCCAGAAGTGCTGTGGTCTTTAGGGGCTTACAAAACATTAGTAGCTTTAGAAAATCTAGGCAGTTTGCCAAAAATTTTTAGCTTTGTTGAACTGTGGTGGAAGGTTAAGCATTTCACACAGTTTTGTTTCTCCCTTCCCCCAGTTTGCCTTGTACTTAAAGTCCCCTTGTCAAGAAATGAAGAAACTTCGTAATAGGATGGATGGAACAATTTCCAGCTATTACACAGCAATGGTAGTATTGTTAGAAATCTGAAACAGATGCTAAGTTTAATCCTTCTGTGCTTAAAAGAAATGAGCATATTTAACACATACTGGAATGTCTTTATGGTATCATGGTATCATTTTTCTTATGGGCTACTAAAAAAGTCCCAAACCAGCTTTTTGCCCTCCAAGAACTGGAGTGCAAGAAGTGAGCTGCTCATGCCAAGGGGCAGGATTTGCAAATTTTACTTGAGTGACTGAGTGAAGGAATGTCTTTGTTTCCAAAAAATATTAATGCACATATCATCCAGTACAAGCATGTTTCCAGACATGCATTCTAATTTACTCACGCTTTGTGTTAGGAAAGGTCCATCACTTAAGAACCAATAGAAAGAGCAAAAAAAAAAAAAAAAAAGCAAACTGATGAAAATTAATGTTTGAAAGCCCTGGGCTATGTTGTCCCATTGATTTTTAAGATTAAAACAACAGCATGTCTCCTTTCTGAAGTGCTCCAAATGATATATTGCTTCAGAGAACTGTCTAAGTGGACATAGTGACTTGAAATCCTATTGTGAGGTACAGAAATTTTGCAATTCAACTCATGAGTCAAACTAGTATGCAGCAAAGTGTATTTTGTTAATTTGTTTTGACAAGTGTTATTTTGTTCATGATTACACTGATATGCTATCATGTGTGCACTCTGGTGAGTTCTGTGGGGGAAAAAGGCATTCTTGGTGCAAGGTCTCTCTGCTAAGGAACCTTTGTCAAGAGATGTGAGCAATGGACCCTGTACGTTCAAGATACAGAATTCCTGAATTAGCTAAACATTAATTCATGTGGTCTCTCTATGCTCTATTAAGCTCAGCTAACAAATTTCTAGATACATTTAGGCTAAAATTTTCAATGAGAAAATTATGCACTCATCAGTGGAAAAATATATGTGTGTGTTCTTGCTGCAGAAGTGTATACAGAGAAAGGGAACCTGCCATGCTGCCCTTCAAAGTAAAGAACAAACCAAAATGTAAGGTCAGTAACTTATTTTTCCCCCCATTGTGTACCTCCTCTTGGCATTTGGAAAGGGTTGTTCCTTTTTGATCTTCTGGGCTTAGCTGTAGCCTGTAGCAGAGCTAGGAGCAGTTACATTAGTAGGCTTTCACATTTTTTTTTTTTTTTTTTTTTTTTTGAATTAATGTAAGAATAAGTAAATAAGTAGTAGCAGTAACATTTTACAGATTGCAACTGTCGCCATTGCTTGTGTCAGCCAGGATGGGAATGCACCCTACTAAGTTCTTCTGCTTGAAAAACACTGCATAAAAAATAGATGCCTGTGTTCTTGCCAGGATGTCAGTGGAACAGCAGTGGGTGGGAGCTCACATACATAGGCCCACTGGCAGCTTTAGGGTAGGTCTGTGAAGCTGCAGAGAGAGTGCAGCTCAACCTGGCCTTAACCAGCAACTCCAAATCTGTTGGCCAGGCTTTGCATACTATAGATGCTCTCTGGTCCTCAGTCTTACACCTTTTCACTTTCCCCTGTTGGCAATGCACAGCAAAAAGTAATACGTGCTTCTTTTCTGGGCTGAGAGCCCGGCCACCACATTAATAAATTTACCACTGCTTGAAGCCTGTCTAAGGTCGCATATGGTATGTTTTCCAAACTGTTGCCAAATTTCAAACCACATTGCTGAAAATTCCTCCAGAAATGTTTTTCTTTCTTTCTTTCTTTCTTTCTTTCTTTCTTTCTTTCTTTCTTTCTTT
>NC_048896.1:53987203-53999218 GCF_011077185.1 Oxyura jamaicensis | reverse complement strand
TTTTTTTTTTTTTTTTTTTTTTTTTTTTTTTTTTCTCTTTTCATTTTTCAGTAACACCTTTCTATAAATATTCAGTAAGTAATGGCATGCTTTGGCACTTTTGCTCAAAGGGAGTATTTTCATTTATATCAGCAGGAGGTTACAGGATTGCACATGGCATATTTAACTGTGAACTGTTAGCTCTGAGTGGTAGAAGTTACAGGCAAAAATATTTCTATCGAGTAAGTCATTTAGGGGTGTAACTGCCTCTGGCTTTGATGGCGCTATGTGATATTCCCTAGTTCACATACCTCCTTCTACAGTATAATTTCTAACAATACATTTCTTTCCATTTGCTCACTCTTCATGCCAGTTTGCAGAGTTTCTGAACGTGCTAGTCTTTCATTGATTAAATATAGTATAGTGCAGTAATTGTTCTGCGTTCCAAATTCAACACTAATATTCAATACAAAGGCATGGATCAGTACCATATCCTCATGTGCAGCCTCTGCAGAATACATTATTCAATTATATGTCACAAAAAAATGCTCGTGTCTGTCTCAGACTAGTCGCCAGACAGGATACAAAACTCCATGAAACATGCCTAAATACTCTGGGGATGGGCTGTGCCTTGGACAGATTACATGAAATTGTCAGTATCTCGTAAAGTAGTTTGTATCGCCGCAATACTTTTCTTTGACTATACGTTATAAAGATCTTTCAGTTTAGTTTGCTTGACTGATATTGACAAATGTAACTGAAGTACATAGCAAAGTCATTGCTTATTTATATTGTAATCCTTACTTTCCTACCTATTGCATAATCTAGTCACAGTTTGGAATCTTGCTCCCGATGCTGCATCCCAGATAACTGCATATGTACATTGCCAGGAATAATATTCATTAATGATTTAGAGCTAAGATTCTAAAAACAATTATATGAAACGAATATATTGATTATAGCAACTGCAAGCCTTATAGTAGTTATGTGAAATTAAATATATGTACAATAAATTTGTGTGGTGCTCCCTCACTCTATCCCAAGTATTTTTACAGATAAATAGGTACATTTCACCTTAGTATAGCTTTTGACCACAAAGAAAAATCTGATATTCTCTGTTCCTTGAGGCTCACTTCTAAGGTTTTATCACAGATAAAACGTCTATAATTGTGGTGTTTAAAAAATTAAAGCTATTGATGAGAGGAATCAGAGCAAACAAGCATATTGATGAGAATATTTTATATATAACAGTATATTGGAGAGGTGGGAAAAGGGAATAAGCCATTTGTGTGAGAGGCTGAGCCACCATATAAACTGTCTCAAAGTGGTTTGAGGTTCTCTGACGCAAATGCAAAAAGTGGAGCATTTATGTTAATGAAAAACACTTAGTCACTTGACAGTTATTAGACATGAAGATCTAACTGTGCTATAGTCAGTGAATATCATTGGGTAAGCTTGCAAATTCATAACATGTTCAAGCAATTTACATTGATAGTTTAGTCTCAACTATACAGTGCAAACTCAACCTTTGTTTACTTGCAACATCACCACTGAAATAGCAATATTTGTGCAGGCATAAACAAGGACATCATAGGCTGTTTTCAGTAGAAGAGTTTACCATAAGCAAATTCTGTTCTGATCTGCATACGTATGATCCCAGTGATGTCCAACAGAAAAGTTTAGTACATTCAAGAGACAACACTTCGACTATCTGCTGCACTTTTCTCAATATCATTGCTAACAAAGCTCATGGTTACAATAGTCAGCACAGGGACACAGACTGTCCTGTGCTCACTAAGCACCGTTCTTTTTCACCTGTTGGTTCCTAGGATGCCACACACATGTTATGTACGTGTCCAGAAATAGTCAGGTGCACAGATTAGGTAGAGTGCCACTTAAATCCCCCTTTGCTGTGCACAAAATGTCTGAAATACACACCAACAAGATCTTGCCCTTCCCAAAGACTATGTGGTCATCACATATAAAAAAGACTAGTAGTGAGAAAATACACCCAAGAAGTGGAAGATACAGAACCAGAGCTGTACAGAGGGTGCCAGAACCAGGGCACCCATGGTCTTGTGCTCTTGCTGGCTTGAGTGTCAGGGAAGCATTACCCCACAGTGCCTGTAACCATAACATTAACCTGATGAGCAAAGGGAATCCCTCGGTTCTATTCTCTGCCTGTCCATCCCACATTCCATCCGGCTTGTAGCTGATGTCACCTTCCATCAAGTCTGCTATCAAAGATTCTTCCTTACTTTGACAAGTTAAAGGTTATTCTTGAAAAGAAAGCTAACCAAAGAAATGAGTAAAAATTAAGCTATCAACATGCCTTTTCCTTTTTTTTTTTTTTTTTTTTTTTTTTTTGATTTATTTTAGGGGATGAGCCTAAATAAAATAAAGTCTTACTTTTTCCATATAGTTAAAAATGTATTTCATTCAGACTCTCCAGTCATACCGAAGCTATTAGGACACTTGCCCTAACCAGGAAGCCCACAGGGAATAATTCCTGTGTTAAATGTATAAACATTCTACTCCTGCAATTTTCAAGTTGTTATTTTCCCCATAGTACTATTCTAAATTCAACATAATGGCAGAAAAAAAAAAAAAAAGCATAAATCAAATCTTACTGGATAGAGAAAACAAGCAAATACCATGTTCTTAAAGAGATGTGTATATTCAAAATAACAAATAATCCGAAGACTCATAAAAGGAATAAGCAAAACACAACAACAGTTCAAACAAAACAAAAATTTCTCAAGCACGCCTATTCTGTATTTCACTTTACAGTGTATCCTGCAAGACATAACGGTAATACATGCCTGTCTCATCACTTTGATAACTCAGTTCACCTATCTTGGTCTTACTGAAGAGGAAGCTTTGAAGACTAGGATTTATTTATCTTCTTAGCTTCCTTTTTGTTTATGGCAGTCCTTTTTAGGGATGTAGATGTGGAATGTTTATTCTTTATTCAATAGTGTGAGTCAATATATTAGAAGGACAAAAGAGAATTGTGCCAGTAGCCTATTTAAATAGAACAAAACCTGAATTTAAAATAAAAGACAGCCTTCTTTGGAAGTAACATTTCTTGGTGGCTAGCATAACTACAGGAGGAAAAGATCTGTTAACTCCAGCAAGACGAACCTCCCTCTCCCATGCTTCCACTCCCCAAAAGCAACAAACATAAAACACATGAAAACTCCAGCTGCCAAGACATAATCTTTTCGTTCATCTTGCTCTATAGGTATTCATGATGCTTTCTTGTACTCTTTCACAGGATGCACAAGAATTGATTATAGCACTATAGCCTGTTTTCTCTCTTTCTGTATATCGGTACTGAACTAAGCTCTGAAGAGAAGATGGATGCATGAGATGTCTTTTTGGAGTGGTTATTTTAAAAGTTACTAGTAATACATTTTTGTAAAAAGCTGTTTTGGCATATCCTATATGAACATCCATTCCTGGAGGTAGTTTAGACCAAGACAAGGTAAATATCCTTCAAGACCCAGCTGCCAAATTGTGCTGTAACACCAGAAGTTCATCACCCATTTGCAAGATTCATGTTTCATCCAAGAATCATGCTCATGCCGTCTCTCATGGCAATTTTTCTGGAACCAGCTCTGAAAAGTTGCCACATCTCTTTCAAACACTATTTCATAGCTTCCACTGGGAGACAATTAACTCGAACCATTACACAGCAAGGGGCAAGCTGTGCTATTTCGTCCTGACACAATCAGATGCTATATATCATAGTATTTTTCTTATTCCAACATGATTATTCTGTATTCTGACACACATATTTGTCTTGGACATCTGCTATGTTTCATTCCTTCCTAATCCTAAGGGCGGGAGCATACTTCCATGTGTCTAATACAAGTTGTCTCTAGGCCTTATCACAACATAAACAGCCCTCGAGTGTAGTGAGCACTGCTGAAAATAAGAAGTGTTCCTGTAATTCATAGCTCTCCTAGTGTTAATGTATCATTTACATCTAATTGGTCCTCTGACAACAGTTTTTTACTAAGCAAAGGAAGTCAGTCCTTACAGTGTGGGGATCTCAATGGTCTTTTAAACCTCTGGGATTTACTTTTGAGTTAAGTAACCTATCTGTCTTTTACTAGAAATGCTAATATTTTCCTGAGGATTATGATGAATGCTGCAGACCCACTCATAACTTCAAAGGCAACTGTAGGTCTAATAAACAATCAACTACATTCTTCTGAGAATTTGGAATTTTTTCCTACTATTGTACAAAAGTAGCCATTTATAGATGACTATTAAAAGCCTTCAGAAGTTTAAAACTTGTGCTAAAAGCACTAAAACTTGCAATTTTATTTTGGAGACCAAGTTTCACTTTGAGTTGTCCAGGTCAACTGTAGTACATTTAGACATCTAAGTGGTCTTTAGCAACCTGATAACCTATTTTCATATTTGCATATTGTCTAGATATGCAAATGGGATAACATTGCATAAACATTTGTGCAAACTCACAGACTTGGAAATCCACCTTGGACCTGCCTTATTGTACCAAGCAGAATAATACAGTAAAATTGCAGTTGTGTAGCAAAGCACTATTACTCATTCTTGTTGGTTTCTTTATGACTTTGAGCCATAGGCTTACTGGAAATTCTGCCTGAGAAAACTGAATTTCCATGACAATGCTCTTAGCCACTGTTGCCTTTTTTTCTCTCTCTTTCTCTCTTAGCCAAGAAGTGAATACCCATCGATATTGTTAAGGCTTTACAAACTTTTCCTTGCAAGCAGCTGGTTATAAACTTTGCAGAGAAGTTAATTGACCTTCCATAGTTGGCAGTAAAAATCAGCTGAGAGTCAGTAAAAACAAATACTTCAAGTTTATACTTCAACTAAAAATCAAAACTGTTTAATATCCTTAAAACACAAGGAAGGATAACCAACCTCCTCCCCATATTTTGTCCCTTATATGAACGAGGGCTCTGCTGATCCTCCCTTAGGATCCATGAGTCACCAACTCACTTTCCTGTTTTGGGTCTTGTTTTGAAGAATTTTAAAAGCTATAAATAAATATAAGGTGCTTACTGGAATCAAGTTACAGGCAAGTTTCACACCTACTGGTTAGTGGCTATGTAGAGCCTACTAATCACTGCAAGCGCAGAGGGAAGCCTAGATATGCAACTTCAGGAATTTATCCTCAGCACACCAAGCCAAACCTGACAGCCCTGGTTTTCTCAATGCCAAAGAACCTCACTGGTTCTTATTAGAACCAGTATCAGGCTAAGAGTAGGCAAAAAGAGCTCTTTTGTTCCTCAAGCACATTATTTTGTACAGTGAGCAGCAACACAAGCTGCTTTGTCATGCTCACAGATTGGAAAATTGAAACAAACCCCCTTCAACCCTTCCCCTCAAAAAACTACAACAACAACAACAACAACAAAAAACACTCACCCCCATAATATACATGTGCACTTTACTTTGACATCAGATATCACATACCTACGTATCAGTCTGTCAGATCAGAAGCTGTCTCCTTAACCTTGTACGCATGGGTCCCATTTAAAACAGCTACACTTTCCTTAGAGCATTAAGCCAGAAGGAAAAAGCTTGTTTATGTTCACAGTCAAATCCACAGTCCCCGCACCAACCATGTAACGAGTTACTTATCTTTTGAATTTGAGCTTTTTCCTTCTATCTGGTCATGCAGAACAGACCAGTTTTCAGTGTGATGAAAACAACTCGAAAATTAATCAGTCATGCACAGGACATTCAGGATTTAGCTGGATGCTTTTCTTTAGACATGCTTCCCCCCTCAGCCCCCAGGTCAGAGTTATTCACCTAGCTTAGATGGAGATGCGCACTTAGATTTTCCTTCCTGATATATATCCATTAAACTGGGATGCACAAACATGGATTTACAACTTCTAGACTACAACCTGTACAGTATCAGGGCATGATGACAAACCCTTCTGGAAGCAAAGTGGCCATGTGACTCATTTGACAATAAGGATTGTGGTATTCATAACTACACAGAGCATAAATAAGATTTATGTGAAAACATTTTACTATGAACAGGCCTCAAATCCCTTGCCCAGATGAATGGCTAGACTATGCAGAAGCATAGGATTGCAAAAGGATTTCAAAGTGATGTGCAGAGATTTTGAAGAGAGATTATCTTTAATTCTTTTCAGTCCATCCACAGCCCTCAGATCATGCTCCTCCTGTGCAGTATTTTTTTATGGCTAGTGACCTGTGAGACTACAGAAGATTTATCTTCAGTAGTGTACAGTTTCCTACAACTGCACCATTTTCGTAATACCTCCGGTAGAAGCATGACCTCTCCCTCTCACATCCATAACAGGATCTAGCCATTTGTCTTGAGGGCAGAAAGAAATTATTTTCTAAATTTTATGGGAGCCCTGTTCATTGTAGGCCCTCCTCTAGAACACAAAGTGTTTCTTCTAAAGGTATAAAGGAAAAATCTTAAACATATTCAAAAACATCAATGCAGAGCTTAAAATATTTCAGCCATTACAACTAAACTTGCTTTTTTCCAGCTAATGAAGAAAGATGGAAATTTTAACTGGCTGCCATATAATAGTAATAACAGTATATGCCACAGCATATGAGAACCAGGAGGGTGTTATGCAGTGCAGTGGTTTGCTTACAGAGATAGATTGTATCAGTTTGATGGAGTGACTGCACTGATTAATTTGGTTTATTGTAAGCATTCTCCTAGTACAATCTCAGTATTACATTCTTTGCCTTGACAGAGCTTTGATGTTCATGTCTAGCCAGGTCAGATAAAAGATGATGCTACCTTATCTCAAAAATCACATTCTACTTTAAAACCTTCTTTAATGGGCAGGATTTAAAAACAGTTCATTTGGCTCTCATAAGTATTCTGCTACAGGAAAAAGAATGTTATTGAGTTGCACGTACTGATAATAAGAGACAACAGCTGGAATGTGTTTTACTAGAGAGACAGCCCAGTAAGAATACTTAAAGCCCTGTGCCTGACTTTAAGTAAGGGAGTGTCCTTGTGAAGAAAAAGGATTTAGCTCAAATGTTTGAGTTAGGCAAATGTTTCAAATGTTCCATTAAGACTGCAAGATTTGCATTTCTTTGTCTAAGTTCAAAGTAAACCTCAGTGAATTCACAGAAAGTTTTTTTGTTGTTGTTCATTTGTTTTAAGAGAGATTCTTATGTGGAAATGATTCTCCATCAGCACAGAGCAGATAAATGTTAGACAGCTTCTTATGTTGGGATGAGGAGTGGTGGAAATGTACTCCATCGTACCTGAACTCTCATTAACATATGTAAGTGTGCATAGGAGATTAACCTTTGGTGAGATGGTGAGTGGGTATACAGTAGGGAGACAGTACATCTCTACCAATGTATGTAAGCACAGCCTGGAAACAAAACAAAACAAAACACCTAGAACTCAAACAAAAAGCAAAGAACTTAAGATTGGGAATGGAGTCTTCATGGAGACACAGGGGAAAGAGTTGTGTAATCCTGTTCTCATCAGAGTTGTCATTACGGCACCACATAGCAATAGGAGGGCCATGCAGGAAACATCCTTTAACATAAATAGATACAATCTTCCCAAGAATTTTGATACCTTTGCCAGAAAAAATATTTACTGCTTTTGAGAGTTACAAAATTCACTCCATGTTTAATATTTAATATCCTCATCCAAAAAATTGCATGTTTCTAAGCAAGCTAGAAGAGGATACAACAATCTCATCTGTCTCTACTCATAGCCTTTTTGAAACAGGAATGCTGGAAGAGTGCTGGAGATTTAACTTTCCTGACTGGAAGCAGCAATGAAATATGTCCTTCACAAACCATGAAATTATTTCTTATCTTTGGCCAAAATACAGATCTACACAGCACAGCTCTCCACAGCTAAGAGCAAACTGTTTTCAGTTTGCAAACTGTTTCATATGAACATTAGGAATGCCAAAAATAAAACAATAAAAATAAAAAAAAAAGGGGGGACTCAAAATCAGGTATATAGAGAATTTCATTCTAAGTCTGTAAACGTTATTACAGAGTTTCTTGCATGAACATTACATCTAAACAGCTTTCTTATTCTAGCCTTTTTCATATTTTTAAGATTTTTTGCTTTCAGAACGGATTCTCTTTAATAATTGTTTTAATCTCTGAAGGTCTTTATAAGAAGCAACACAGCTATTCATAGCAGGGTACACTCCATTCTTACTATCATACTAGACCTTAATATAAATATTGATCTTGATTATGTGATTGGGTCAAGGTTCTCCTCTAGATTTGTATCTGGTCTCTAGACCAAGTTCTACCTTCCCTATCAGACTACTTATAAATTTTCTTGGATTATCTGATTCCTTACCATTTTTCTTGCAGTCACAGCTGAGACCCCAAGAGCCTGACATCCACTCAACTACTGCTTTCAAGCAACCACTTGCATAAGTTGTTGCAGTGTTTGTAATATCCTCTTCTAGCTGAACTCAAGGTCATCTGTCACCAACCAAATTTGAACAGAAAAATAAAGAACTGATGGTTGGAAGGTCCAAGTTTCAGGCTATTTTTTTTTACCCACAACTTTTGTTTCATCTGTATTCCGGTTGCATGATGACATTTTAAAATCTGAAAGCCACAGAAATGCGCAAAATAAAAATACATCTATATGTCTTATGACATCCTCTTCACCCTGTGAAAGTCTTGCTTCCTCTTCCAGCTAAAAGTATTAAATATTAAGTTAGGAAAAGTTTGAGTAAAAATATAAACTCTTAATGGGTAACTCCAACTTTTCTGTAAGAATAGACACATTAAAACAGTCTTTTCATTTGGAAAGCTGTTTTTTCCAAATAGTGCCTAGATGACCCATTAAAATATTACAATAGAGCATAATTTTCATTAAGTTAGGGTATATACTACCTTTCATTTTCAACTGAGGAATGTGTGTGGGGGGGGTCCTTTCTTGTTAGCTTACTATTTGGAGTATTTTAAATATTGAAACAGACATAACAATTCTAACATTTATAGTTTAGTCAGGTCTTCTGTAAGACTGTCAGAATGGAAGTGCTGATGTGCAAGTCAGTCTCTTCCCAGTCCCCTCCCAACCAAGGAGAGATGTTGTTGTTGTTGTTGTTGTTGTGTTTTTTTTGTTGTTGTTGTTTGTTTGTTTTTAACACAGCCTCAAACACATGAGTTAAGCAATACGAAGACAATTATAGACCAGAAGAAACTACATGAGACTTGGAACATCCTGAAAGACTTTAAAAACCATCTTTACAGCCTTTTACTCCTCAAAATGTTACATATTTTGTAAGGTATCTGTTGACTTACAGTAATAGGCAAACAAACACCCCCAAAAAAGAGCGGTCAATAGGCTCTAAGGAAATACTGTTGACATGTCTTAAGCAGATATAGTGTAAAGTGGAGAAGTGGGGTGCAGACGAATGCTCAGTATGGCCCCTCACACTTTTATTCATCTAGGGAATTTAGGGAAGGGGGTGGGGAGGGTGTGAAATCCCACAAGGTATAATCCAACCTTTTCTAACTTATCTTTGTGCTAATACTGAATGAACACCAGGGTATGCCTTTAGGAAAGATGCTGATAGAGAATTCTCACAGAAGATTTTTTGTGAATACTTGTACTCAATTTACAGTTTTGTATATTCTAAGTATATTGCATGAAAACACTTCATTTGGCAAGATAGTTCCACTAATCATGAAAGTCTGAACAGGCAGCAGAATCTAGATTTAGCTGCTAGCAAGTAAATTTCATTCAAGTCATGGGAGAATGCCATAGGGCTACATTTCACCAACAACAAAAAAAGGAGTGTTTTACTTCTAAAGTTCACAACCACATTTTAGAAGAAAGACCTTGCATGTTTTGTTCCTGCTCCCATCTCTGGAAACAATGCATTTTCCAGGCAGACATAAGCTTGCTTCAAGTTCAAGTAATCTTATTCTGCCCTTAGGATTTGTTTGTTAGGGCTCAGAGCTGTGCTAACCTTATCCACATCATTTTTGGTTAGCTCAGAAGACAGACAGAGCTTCTTTCTCTGCACCAGTAAACAGTTACCTCCTAGCTCAGTATGTCTGTACTTTAAGAGCTTACGTTTAGCAGAAGTCTATTTAAGGAACCACAACAGGAACTCATGTTCTTACATTATCTTGATCAAAAATACAATGACCAAACTCAGTCTGGACCTGCGTAGGTATAGATAATTGGGAATGTCCAAGGCAAAGAGCTCTAATCCGGCCAGATGTTTTAGGTTCCGCATTTCAACTATGTACTCATAAAGAAGGCCCAGAGCTTTCTTGTGGTTTTGGAGCCATTGTAGAAATATTTACTATGCTCACTCCTTTTCAGAGTCTTCTACAGCTTGAGAAACTAAGGGAAAAAAAACAACTGATTTTGGTAATTATGAAGAATCAATAAACTTCTTCATAAAGCAGAAACAAACTGAATAAGGTTAAAAGGTCTCATGGCTTCTGAGACCAAAGTGAGTCACAGGGACACCAAATGGCAAACAGCATCTTTTTATGGCATTTGCTCCCTAGTTAGAGACAGTCCCTTGCTTCCCTTCACCCCACAGAAGAAGAGCACTGAGGCTCTATAATCACCAGGCAGCTTGCCACAGGTGATGATTCCCACCCATTCACATGACTGTTATTGGTCCATTTGCTGGGCTGATACTAGTCTAAGCTTATGGAGGAGGGGGTTTGGATGGAGGAGGGGGTTTGGTTGTTGTTGTTGTTTTTGTTTGATTTTAAAATCAATTTATTATGGATACATTTCAATCCTTCACAGATTATTTTTTTTTTGTCTAAATGCAGTCTGTTCTTACATAGATTTGATTATATTTCAGATGTGTTATAATCATTAACATAAACCTCTGCACCAGAGCAGAGATGAAAATTCCCTCTCATCCTTTTAATTTTATTTTTGTTTATTGGTTTAAGAAATATTTAACATCTGAAGGCCCATTCATATACTATGTTAAAACATTTAAGTCTCATTTATTTAGCCCTGCAGGGTAACTTCATGCATTCATATCCTGAGGTATGATGTCCTCTGTAGCAATTCATTACTGAAAGTCCTTTATTCTTCCTAGCTACATCGTGCTTCTGTAAGTCAATACTGCACCTGGCTCTCATTTATACCAAAGAGGGCAGAAAATGTTCTTGTCATCTCATGTCTCTAACGGCTTGCATTTTCTCCTCTTACCTTCAGGGCTCCCTCAAAGATCACCTTTATGATATTTGCATAGGTTGACTGACCTATTTGGGGATATGAGATGGGCAACCTCCATTTCTGGTATCTTTTCCTGTAATACTTTCTCTCGCCCGCGGGTACATCCGTAGTGGACATGTGGCTCTCCAAGGTTGACGGACAGCCATGGTAGGTAGAGGTCAGCTTATCAAATTTTAGCTATCTGTGTCTTTGAGCTCTATCACAAAGAGTTCCTGTCTCTTTTCAATGCCTGGAACTCAGATCATTTCGGCTGGACATCAGCAGACAATAACATGACACTAGGCTGCTGTTCTTCACATTCAGAGTAAAAGTGGCAATGAACTGATCTGAGATGAGCAGTACCATTGTCAAGTTCCCTGGAGTCCTCCAAGCATGCAAATAATCATCTGCCTATCTTGCTTCACTCACTCACAGAATCACAGAATCACAGAATCGTCTAGGTTGGAAGAGACCTCCAAGATCACCGAGTCCAACCTCTGACCTAACGCTAACAAATCTTCCACTAAACCATATCCCTAAGCTCTACATCTAAACGTCTTTTAAAGACCTCCAGGGATGGTGACTCAACCACTTCCCTGGGCAGCCCATTCCAGTGACTAACAACCCGTTCATCTCTCCCTTCTGATTTCTTTTTGGTTCTTTACTCCCTTCTCAAAGCTCAGCACCAGAAGCTGTACTACAGTGCAGAGTACACAATATTCCACGATCTTACTCTCGCAACAACAATTTCTTAAAAGTCATGAAATACTAAACATATGTTTAGTCTTTCTTTCTTTCTTTCTTTCTTTCTTTCTTTCTTTCTTTCTTTCTTT
>NC_048896.1:53830221-53987193 GCF_011077185.1 Oxyura jamaicensis | reverse complement strand
TTCTTTCTTTCTTTCTTTCTTTCTTTCTTTCTTTCTTTTCTTTCTTTTTTCCTATCCTTTCCAAAAACCAGCAATATTTCTGCAACTTAGTTTTATCTTAGCATCTCTTGCCAGACCTAGAATTGCATAAGGACTCCATATTGTATTGTGAGACCCAGAAGCAATATTACATTCTTTCTGTGGCAATGGTGCTCACATTGCAATACAACAGATGGATAGGCAAAGGACATTTTTTTTTGCCCTTGTATTCCTTCTCTTTCCCAGTCTCTGCCCATTCTGAATGTCTCTGGTATGAAGGCAGCTTGGCAACATCCTGCTTGCCAGGACCATCGATCCTGCCCCAGGATACGTACGCTGTTTCCCCGTTTGTCAGATTTCTTTTGTTTTCCAGCCAGTTCCTCTCCAGTATTCCCATAACAACCCATTTTTGCCTTTGGCCTTACACTGCCTCCTCTCCTTTGAGTATTTTTTTTTCTTCTTCTCAGGCTACATTTTCTTTTTTCCATTTCAAGCCAGAGGGCAAATGAGCAGTGACCTCTGTAGCTGGCACCAGGACCTCTCCTGTGGCTAGATGGGGGCCAGCCCCTGCACAAGAGACAGCCAAGTCCCCTTCCCAGGGGAGGATATTCACCTCCTCACAGAGCAGTTCCTCGCTGCTGAGAAGCTGAGCAAAGTCAAATTTAGCTATTGATTAATCCTCTGTTTTTCTCTTTCTTCTGTGGGAATCTGTGGCCTCCTTCTGTGAAGTGCCAATTCTCTCAGGAAGATGAATTGGTTAAACTAGAGACTTTTCTCTACATGTTTTCCACTAAAGTACTACCATAAACCCATAACATTTTCAGTTTATCAGATTAAAGAAATCTAATAATGTGAATTAAAAGCTCATTAACTTTAAGTGTCTGGGTTTCAGCAGAGATGTACCAGAAGAGCCACAACAGTACCTCTGGTTAGTTCATTTCTCGCATTATCTCAGAGCAAATATTATTTGCATTGATCTCACTAAATGTCTGTTTGAACACTTGTTTCTACTTTTCAGCTAGGTTGCCCTTGTGCTGTTTATAATCCAGGAAAAGATGGAAGCACCCAAAAATAATAAGTCACTTGGGAGAATTTTCCCTTGTAATTCAGATTCAAGATTAAAATTGAAGGTGGTCAGGCCTGACTTGTGTAGCTTGTGTTCCATCTGTGAAATTGCTTTCACAGCCCTGCACTTACTCAGCTGTCCTATGAAACCATGTAATGCTGCCCTACACAAAGCTGCACAGCACCCTTTATAAGTGTCATTTACACCTGAGCCACTTGTGTTGTGTGTTTACTGGCTCTGGCAGGGCCACAGTATGTGCCCCAAGCAGCAATGCCCATTGCTATTTACACTGTATGGGGCTTTAGAAAGAGCAAATTCAGCACTGATTGAATTGAAACAAAGATTCAGAAGCTGACTCTGTGTGTCCAAGACTCCCAATGCTAGAAAACCATGTGCCAATATCTTAGTTTGGTTTTTGGTTTGGCATTCAGAGTCCATAGCACCCACAAGGAAGATGTTGATTCTGTTATGGTCTAAGTTGCCTTCAAATCCCTTTTTTTTTTTTTTTTATTTAAATAGGAAATGGAGACAATTATCTTTCAAGGCCTTTGGCTCTCCCCAGGTTTGTTGTTGTTTTTAAGATGTGGCAGGAACTTTAGTTTCAAGGTTAATTTTGACTTCACCAAGCAAAAACAGGTCACAGTGACATGCAGCGTTAGAGCTGTCCAGCTTCACGTGAACTAATTCTAAAAATTATCTGTATTATTCTGTCCCTGTTTTGCCTCTTTCTCTGCAGTGTCATAATCTAACTGATTAGGGCATGATAAATTCAGCAGCTATCAGGCCAACAGCTAAATGTGTTTTGCATGGCAGATGATTTTTGAGAATAGATTTTAGCTGATAAACAGGAATGCCAGCTCAATCCCTGTAAAAGAGAGTGATGAATGGCATGTCTGAAGCATATGGTACAGGCTTCCTGTCGCAGGAATGCCACACTCCCCTTTGCTGGTATTGTGATAAGCCCGACTATGTTCAGTAGCTTTCGCCAGCAGGCTGTATATCAGAGCAACCAAAGCTGCCATTTGACACGTTGGATGTCCTGTCAGCACAAAATACTTTAGCCTTTAATTGGTCTTGCACGTACTGTTAATGTTAGAGCCACACATAAATCAAGGTAATTTCAGGAAAATTGTGAGGTGGGAGTGAGGTTAAAGAGAAGTAAACACTGCAAATTAAATAATGAATTGGATTGAGAGAGCTCAGACACACAGATCTCACTGCAGTACTTTGGTAATGAGAAATCGAGTCCATGCTTTTACTGATGTTATTGTAGAGTCCTGGGGGATTTATAGTTTCCAACTTGTGGGAAATGAAGTTTGTCAGAACAGAGAACCCTGGAAGCCAAACTTAAAAGACATAACAAGACAGAGATGCTAGCCTTCTCTACAGAAAAGCTGTCCTAGAAGAAACAAACAAAAAAAATCTGCGCTATTAGTCAAAGACATGCAAAGAAGTCATTTGAAACAAAACCACCCTAAGATATTTGATGAAACCCATTTTCTTTAAAGATGCAAACACTGGCATAAAGACATGGCTGGGGTATGACCTGAAAGTCCAATGTGATTTGTAGTCAGAAGTGTTCATACCTCTGGACTTGTCAGCTATTGACATCTTATTACTAAGGTCAATACCTTAAAAAATAATAATAATAAACAAATAAAAATGCAGACCACCACAACAATAGAAACTAAGATACAAACTAAAAATAAAAATAAAAAAATTGCTCCGGTTCTTTCTCCCGTCGGTTACATGGAAGAGCTATCAGAAAATTTCAAGTCATCTTTGGTAAACTCCGTTTTAATCAAGTACAGTTTTCAAAAAAAAGTTAATCAGTTTAAATGAAAACCTATTTTTGATGACCTAGATTAATTTTGAAATTGCCTTACTTTCACATTCATAGCTGTTTTATTTTAAGTAAGCCCTATTTAACATTTATTAAAATAAAATGAATTTTGGTAAAAATTGAGAGTATCAAGTGGCCTGAAACCTTCTTCCTCCAGATTCTGTTTCCAAAACTTGAGAGACCTTTGCCCTATCACAATTAAGGAATTAACAGTGCCAAAAGTAGATTAAAAAAAGAATTCTGACCAACTGCATTTGCAGCAAGCAGTACTGGAAAATAATAGATTGGCCTCCAAACTTGGGGATTTCTCCTAGGGGAGACTAAATGAGCAACAATAAGCAGAGGAACAATTACAAAAAATATGTGGTGCAATATGATAATTCTTTCTATGCTTAAAAAAACAACCAACCAACAAACAAACTTAAACACAGAAAATGGTGCCAATTATGCCAATTGCCACTGGCATATGAATTGAAAAACTCAGTATTAAAAGTAAAATTCAGAATAAGTTAAATAAGGAAATAATGCTGTTCAGAGCAAATCTAAGTCTTATAGTTGAATCGTTACTGGTAGAAAAGATGCAGATGTAGGATAAAATACTCTCAAATACTCTCTCCTTGCCATTAACTTTTAAGAGAAAAACATACAGCAAAGTGAGCAGAAAGGCTCACATGCAGGTGCCAACAGAGATGCAGCACACAGACAACTCGTAAGCAGTATGGGGAAATCATTACCCTCGTCCACTGAAATAAAATTGCTGAGGAGCATTCAAAGCATAAAGAAAACAGACATCAAAGTGCTGAAGAAAATGAAACTCATGCTGGAAATGAAGATGTCTATGGTGTTAGACATGATAGTTAAGTAACAATAATCATTACAACAGAGCTTAAAGGCAAAGAAAGAGAAAGCATATGTCTAGGAAACAACTTCTGTCCTGGAAGATAGCACCTTGATGGTGGTAATGCTGCTCTTACACTTACACACATCATTAAATACATCATTTGTGAAGCTCAGGTGAGTTTCAGGTTAGAATAATGCCAAGACAAGACCAGAGCATGCTGACAGGATTTGTTGTGTAGTAGAGGCAATGCAAATAGGTCTAGACTAAAACATTTTTTCAACAAGAGGGGAAACTGGTCACTAATAACAGTAAATTTAGTTTTAGGGTAGCATAGTTGCGCTAGTCAAATCAGTGACCACAGGATTGAACCTAAGACACCAGCAGAGTTATGTCCGGTCAGAATAAGGCATCAGGAGCTCTTCAACATGGCCAGGGATTCCTGAGACATGGTGAGCAGCTACATACAAAAGGTGTGGGACTAGGCAGGAGAAATACAGGCTTAAAATACAGAGCATTTCTAGCTGAGGGAAGAGCAAAGATCTTTTTGCTCCAACCCATAAATGCTCTACCTTAGTAGAGATGACTAACCAGGTTTGGGGAAACTTGATGCCATTACAGTGACTAGTACAGACACAGCAATGAGGCAGACTTGGTGTTGCAACCTGCTTTTTCAGAATAGTCAGCTGATTTTGGCCTCTGCACAGGTATGGGAATTTATACATATCACATTTTACCATAAGGTAAATTAACAAGGCTGAAAACGGATGTTGTGAGACCATCGACATAGTGCTAAAGAAGTATGCAGGTATGTATGGCGGCTGCTGTCAAACCTACAGAGTCTCTGCAGGGAGGGCTTTGCCTCGTTAAGCAAAGACACCACAACTCCAGCATTACAAGAGCTCACAGCAGAGAAAGAGGTATCCCAGAAAGCGAAAGCTATCAAGTGAAGTACGTCTCCACACCACTGCCATCTGAATAAAACCATACACTGGAGAACAGTCCATATGCAACAGCTATTTACAGGTGTGCCCCTCACGTCCCACAAGTGTTTTGAGATGTGGAGGAAATGCAGTAGGTCCAATGACCTTTTTGAGATGCGATTCACATTGCTTATGTTCATCTGTGATTCTAACCCTCAGCTGCAGGTGGCAGGGAGCTGCACCATTGCAAACAGAATCACCCTAAGCTTCCTGTAAGTTACAGGTGTTCACAGATAGGAGGAAGGTCTGGATGTGCTCCTATGGAGCTACATGAGGATGCTTTTGGACCTAAGTTTCTACCGCTTCCAGAGGCTATCAGGATAGAGAGAGGTATGTTTGAAACATTATGCCTATAAAGTCCATTTCTTAACAACTTTAATGCTATTTGAGAACTTCCCCCTGTTCCAACCAATGTTTTTTTCTCCACAAATATTTCTCCAAAGGCTTTAAAATAGTTCACAGCTCTGCATTCTCACCCCTTGGAATTTACTAAGAGTGCTTTAGCAAAGAAATCAACAATGTTTCTGCATGACAATTACATTTTAAAAAGTATAAGTTCTGCAGAGCTGAATGCTTGTCTGTTCTTTCTTTGACTGTGGTTTTGCATTTTGGCCAATCAAACTGAACAGGACTAGAGCTAGAGCTGTTTGATTTCAGTGTAGCCTACCTTACTGATTACCATCATTCCCTCCTTAATTTTCCTGCAGGTGATAATTCCCTTAAATCAGCACCAGATATTTCTCTTAAATAAAAAATAAAAGTAAATTCTTGTAGGTATCATGCTTTTCCCTGAAAACAATGAATTTAGAGTTTACGTTGTTTCTTTTTCTCTTTCCTTTTATAGTTAATCTTCTTCCATGCCCCTAAACCAACAGGCTGAGTTTTCCCCATGGGCTGTTGATGGTATTAAGTGGACTGTTCAACAGCTGTGCCCTGCTGCCTGCCCTATTGATTGGTTTTTCACATTGCTCTTAATAGGTTTATTGATATTTTGGATTCATTTTGTCCTGATTTTTGTCAGTCTTCACATTTTCACAGTCAGGTTCCCTTCCGCTTGAGGAATGGATTAGCAATTAGTCCTGCTCTTAAAAGCCAAGTTCTCTTACTAATGGTTTAGCCATTGGCATGTATGTGTGTGTGTCAAATACACCTCCAAACTAGTTTTTGTTCTTTTTGTAGATTTCACTCTATCATTCTTGTTTGACAATGCTTTAAAATTATTTTTATTTGTGATTCGTTTCAACATCCATGGATTCTGAAATCCTTTGCTAGCATTAACTGACACAGCATTCGTGTTGTTACAAAGTAATGCTGCTTTACTTCAGCCAAAGATCTGTTTCTCTGTCTTTAAAAAGAAAGGATAACAAATAAATATATTTAAGTCTAAACTGTTACTCATTTAAGACTCTTACAGAACAGCAGAAAACAGATCCAAAGAAAATATTTGTCCCTATGATTTCTGAGACTATTGAAATTGTCTTTTGATAAGGTTCCAGAAGCTGCACAAAGTATTAAATGGGTTTGCTGATCACTGACAAATATCATGCCATAAACGTTTCCAAGTTTCTCGTATGTTCATTATTTCCATTGATATTGAATAATTTTAAAAGATTATCTGCTTATTTTCCATTGTCTAAATGGTGCTCTATCTGCACCATAATAATATAATTATTATATTTTTATAATTTATTATTATAATTTTTTATAATTTATATTTATAATTTTAAGATATAATTTATCTTACTTTGTTTTGTTGATATAAGAACCAACCTCATTTATAACCCTAATTTTCAATTACTTTTATGACCTTTCTTCAGGATGTTATTTCAAGTACTATATTGCTTTACACTTTTGATACAATCTTACTGTTTAGGTTTATCACCCTTTAGCTACTGTTCATTTACAAATGTACGGTAACAAGGTGCCTTGCAATAATCAATGTTCATAGAATCATAGAATCATAGAATATCCTGAGTTGGAAGGGACCCTTAAGGATCATCAAGTCCAACTCTTGACACCGCACAGGTCTACCCAAAAGTTCAGACCATGTGACTAAGTGCACAGTCCAATCTCTTCTTAAATTCAGACAGGCTCGGTGCAGTGACAGCTTCCCTGGGGAGCCTGTTCCAGTGTGCAACCACCCTCTCTGTGAAGAACCCCCTTCTGATGTCAAGCCTAAATTTCCCCTGCCTCAGCTTAACCCCGTTCCCGCGGGTCCTGTCACTGGTGTTAATGGAGAAAAGGTCTCCTGCCTCTCGACACCCCCTTACGAGGAAGTTGTAGACTGTGATGAGGTCTCCTCTCAGCCTCCTCTTCTCCAGGCTGAACAGGCCCAGTGACCTCAGCCGTTCTTCGTACGTCTTCCCCTCCAGGCCTATCACCATCTTCGTAGCCCTCCTCTGGACACTCTCCAACAGTTTCATGTCCTTTTTATACTGTGGTGCCCAGAACTGCACACAGTACTCGAGGTGAGGCCGCACCAGCGCAGAGTAGAGCGGGACAATCACCTCCCTTGACCTACTAATGTTCTTGAACAACTATGAGTGTCACCTGTTGATTAAAGCTGAACAAAACCAACTCTGTCCTACTACATTAAATGACTACAAAAGGTTACATTATTTTAAATTCATTAATTTACTCTGTTGAGTAATACAGAACTTTGTGCATAACCAAGATGTAAAAAACATTTTCTCATATTCAAAATTTATATTCAAACCCAATTTAGAAGACACTATTCTATTTTCCACTTTTAAATACTTACGGAGCAAAATTGTCCATTATGTTGATGGAAATTTTACCTCAGTCAATCAGATTTTCATCCTAGTATTTGGAAAATCTCTGGGCCTGGCAAAGAATCAAGAATATTTTTTATTTATGAAAGATAATTTGGAGGAAATTAAAGACCTCATAACGTGCACTATGGAGTCATTAAATTTTTAAAAGATTTACAACTCCCAGTCACTTGCTGGGAATTATTGCTGGGGTGCCTCTTATACTAGAGTGGGCCACAACAAAAAAATTATAGGTTGAGTAATGGCAAGATCTTTTCATGTGTGTTTCTCCCTCTGCACCCCCAAATCTTAGAGCTTTTACAAATATGCCTTCAGTCAATTTCAAATATGTGCTTATGTACATAATCATTTTCCTTTCACTAGCATCCTCCATGTTTCTCAGACAATTTTCATCTGCTTTTAAAGTAAATGAATTCTTCAGCACAGGCACTACTCAACATCTGGCACAATGAAACCCAAACTTTGAGGCCTGTGGGCTCTCCTGTAAAACAAATTAAAATGTATTGGAAAAAGTAACATTTCTCCAGGTGTTTCTCAAAGAGTAGACAATGGTCATATTTAAAAAATAAATAAAATTCACATTTCTAGAACATAAGTCCATTTACATATTACATTTATACATTAAGTTGTACAATTTTTAGCTCAGTTGGAACCAAGACCATGTCTGCCTTTTGTTTACACAGCAGGATTAAAACAGGAGGATAAACGAGGGGTTCTTGGCTGGCTGAGGATTACAGAAATAACACAAAGACCTCATAAAAACAGATAGCATCCTGCCTCATATTTGCAGCTCTGAAAAGCTAAAGTTTGGCAGGCACACACACTGGTTAAAGCTTCCTTATTTGGGAGAAAAAAGCAGTAATGCTAAAAAGGTTGAGAGAGAAACAGTGTTCTGTGAGAAGACTTAAGTTCAGATAAGCTAAATCAGACATATATTAACTGGGCAAGCACCAAACTGATGGTTTGATAACCACCACTTCCAATAGAAGACTTTGAACTCTTTGAAACATGTTTCCCGTCAATTTTTATCAGATGTAAGTATTCAATACCTGAAAACAGAGTGCCCAAACGTCCTCCTGCTGTGAAGCCTGAAATGCTACAGCTGCACAGGCAGGGAGCAGAGACCCTCCTTCTCCATTGGGTCTATGGCTCTTCTCACAAGCCAGGAAGGAGGCAGTGCCAACTGCCAGGCAATAGGCAGCTGCATGCTCCTGGAAGACACAATGCTATAAAACTGTACCTTAAGTGCCAACAGTAGGGCCCAGCGTTCAGCCTGTATCATGTTGGAAAAATACCTGCCATTTCATAAAACCTCATCCCCAGAAGAATCATTGGATTGAAAAGGGCCTCCAGAAGTCATCTGGGCTGTCTCTCTGCTATGAGGCAAGATGGGTTACACCTGTGTCCTTCCTGGCTAAAAGTTGCTTAACTGTTCTTGAAGGTCTCCCATGACAGTCTGCAGGTCTGTTTTCTCCAGTGTTTCACCACCCTGTAAAACTTTCTAAAGTCTAGTCTGAGCCTTCCTTGCTGCAGCTTCAGCCCATAAGACTTACTGTCCTACCCCATATAAGTGTGGAAAGAAGTTACCCTCTTCATCTTTGCAATGGCCTTTCATTCAGAGACAGTGCCTACACTGTAGGGCCCAGCATTTTCAAAAGCAGCTTCAACTCCTATGACTTTCTTTGTAGTTGGTGCTTTCTAGCCTGGTGATCTCTTTTGTTTCCCTCCTCTGGAATCCCACCTCTACTTGAAGGGAGAAGCCCCAAACCTGATGTTTTGTTCAGGCCCAGCCATTACCAGGCACAGCAGACTGCTCCTGTCCTGCATGCTCTGCTCTTGCTGTCATAGCCTGGTGTGAGGAGCCCCTTTTCACAGCAATTATTGCAACAGTACAGTGTTAATACAAATCAGTCATTTTCAGACAAAAGGAAAAGCACAAAACTCATACACAGATGCTTGTATGCAATCTTGTAGGTGTTGCATTCTCACCCTGCCAAGGGACATCTTTGGTAAAAACATTCCATGGTCACTTTTCCAACCCAAGCCTTACCAGTGGTAACAAGCTACATCTACTGACCAGCCATAGGGATCCAGTCCAGTCTATCCCAGCAGTAGAGCTCAAATAATGTAAGAACTACATAGGTTTACAAAAAAAAGACAAGGCTTCCTTGCATGCTAACATTTTCAAGCACAATTAATCTTTTACATGAGTTATGTATTTTTGAACACAGATCTTTTGCAGGTCAACTCAATTAGAGTTTCAGGTGGATTTTGTAGAAGTCTCACTAGATGTTTAAAAATCCCCCAAACATGAGTACATCTCTTCTGGTAAGAACATCTTAGACATTAAAACCTGAACTCCAGTGGAAAGCAAAGATAAAGATAATCCTGAAAAAAAAATAAACAAACAAAAAAAAACAACCAAACAGAAATAACCAAACCAAACAAAACAACATTTCTGCAGCTGTCATGGCAGTCATGGAATCCAGGAAGCTTAAAGAAAAAGATAGAGTATCCTTTAGAATACATTCTGTCATGTTCAAGAGGACCTACAATGATGCTGACACCTTGCACTCTCAGATACCGTCACTTCACAATATAACCCCTGAATTATATGTAACAAGGTTTCGGGAATTTGTGATTGAGCAACTTCTCAGACTATATTTGTGCCAAGATAGTAAGATATTTACAACAGCCCCTCTGCTTGTTTTTTACTCCCTGCTTTTTCACCTATCAAAGGTTGTTAAAGGACTTGGTTTTAGGTTATATAAGTAGTATATATAGCATTTGAGGTGCAAGTTTCATATATGAAACTATATTATTCCCAAACAGTCTAAGTGCAACAATGCTGTGCAAAGCAATTGTACAATGTGTTGCTTATTAGTTTCTTTTTGTTCTCATTAAGAAGTAAGAACAGACTCTTTTGCTCTGTCCAAGGCAGTTCAGATCATTAATCTTTGCATAGGACACATTTGACTTGAGTCCAAAATAAGTCAGAAAAGCTAGCTAGAAAAATAATGCAAGAAGAGAGAAAGCTTCTGCACTCAAAAATCAGAAAATGGTGAAAGAGATTTAAACTGGCACATTCCTAACTAAAAATTTCAATACTCGCAGCATAAGCTTTTTACTTTCACAGAACACATAACAGGAATATCTGTTATAAAAAAGGAAACCACAATCAATCATCTATGAAACATGGCATTAAAAAATGAGATTGAAACATGAAATAACTGAGTTTGGAACAGTTTTGTATTCAACTCATTCAGTATAATTTCTGAATTTGAATAAATTCACACACTTGCTATTATTTGATATATTGATCAATTGTTATACTGATAAGTAAAAGAAGTTTGTATTGATATTGAAGAAAGTCTCAAGAAAGTAATTTGTCCCAGTGCACATCCACCTCCCTACCCCACCAAAATAAAATTAAATGAAAATAAAGCCATAAGACTGTGGCTTCGTATCACTCTGATTTGTTTTGCACATGAAATACCTTTTAAAAGCTCCCAAGTCAGTAGCATAAGGGCAAATTGCAGTTGGCAGCCTTGTTGAATCAACCACAAAGAATTCTGCAGGTTCCCAAATCCTAAACTACAGAAATTTGGATGCATATATCACAAGGATTGACTATGTCTCTAAGGACAGGTTTGAGCAACAAAAATGACAGGTTTTAAAATAACTTGTCCATAGGAAAAAAAAAATAGCTTGGAATATTCTTGCAGAACAAGACCTCAATGTGGAGTTATTATATTGTTCCTGAGCACTTCATTCACTGCCTCTAGGAAAAAGAGCAACATGGTGCCTTGCTTCAACAGGTGAGAGGTTGGGCCACTGGCAAAGATTTTTCTCTCCCCACCCATTCTTGTCACGCTTGCACATGGTGAGGTTGTGTTGGGACTGTATCTGCCACAGCCCTGGCTCTCCCCAGGTGAAGTTCCCCCCAGATTTGGCTTCCTATCTCCACATTTTCTTACTGTAGCCCCACTGTCTCTAGTTTGGTGGTTTCAAAAAAACACAGAGAGGCTGAAAAGAATCAGCAGAGCTCTGGAAAATCTCTGAAGCTGGGAGTGGGTAAGGCAGACACAGGGTTCTTGCAGTAGTTTATTTATGTAAGTTTGGCTGCTGGGACCAGCTTGTACACAAACACAGCATGACCAGAAGTGAGTTAAGGGCTGGCTACTTTTTATATTCATGCAGGATTCCAGAGAGCTAAAACTTGAGCACTGATATATTTAGTTTTTGTTTGTTTGTTTGTTTGTTTGTTTTGTAGAGCAAAAGATCTTCTGAAAAGACAAGTAGGCCATGGTTTGTCCCTTTTGGAGCCCACAGTCCTTTTGGCTAAGCTGTACATGCTGAAGTAACTGGTAGAGAAAAGCAGCAGTTCAGTCTGTCCCAGTTAGCTAGATCTGTGGTTTTGGTTCAGCAAGAAATCTCTGTGCTATTGCAGGAAACTGCAGCAGCAAAAGAGAAGTTTGTAACAGATTTTCTGAAGCATTTGTAATGCATCTGGCATTTTCTTCCATAAGACAGCAACGCATATTTCCTACGTGTGCACAGAAACAAACATACGCACACAAATGCTTACATACAACTTGCAGGAGAAAAAAAAAAAAATCATTCCCTAATTGTTTTCAAAACCCACAAATGATCCTAAATGCCTTTGTAAACAGATCTGTCTCTGAATGCCTTTGTAAGGTCAAAGTTCAGTTGTGTACTCTTTAGTTAATTTTCTGTGTCATAAAACTTGAGATCAGACAGTATTTAGAATGATAAAAGCAAAAGACGAGAAAGAAGACTGTAGATTACAGCTCATGATAAAAGATATAGTAACATGTCACATGGAAGAGTCCAGCGTATGTTTATTTCTGAAGAGCCTGGAAGCAATTATTAAAGCTGAAAAGCTGTGGTTTTAATGAATGTGGAAAATTATTACATATCAAAGAGATCCAAATTCATGATTTAACGATATTAAGTAAACCAATCATTTGATTAGAATTGCTCTATGCAAAAGCATGTCAAGAACATATGAGAAAAGCAAATGTAGAAACTGTAAAGCAACAACAACAACAAAAAAAAGGTTCAAGAAAAAAGAAAAAAAGTTGCATTGTGAAACATGCCTTACTAATAAACAAATGAAATAATAGAGGTCTGGAGAGGCTCCCAGCAGTGAGTTACATCATTTATTGCAATGTTTGACTAAATTTCAGATGGACCACAGTCCATCTGAGTGCAGAATGTTCTTTGTATAACATTAGCAAGTCAATGGTGGGCTCTAAATAAAAGGAAAGGATTCATCATTTACCATCCCTTTTGCAGCTTTCTTTTCATTACAGCAAAAGGCTGTTTCAATTAGAGCCACGCAGATTCCTTGCACTGAGTTTGGTTCAAAGTGATTTATGCAATGCCAGCATCCCCAGGGACTAGCTTCCCTGCAGGCCGGGGCTCTCCCACTGCTGGGACTGCAGTTTATTTGGGTCGAGCTCTGCTTGCCATCACGCCCTTTGGCTCTCTTGAGAGCTTCGGTTCTTGGTGATGAGCCTGAGCTGACCTCCGCAGTGAGCTAGGCTCTGCAGCCTGCCACCCTTCAAGGCTGGACCCTGAGGCTATTGCAGTGCATCTGAAATGCATCCCCGGGGCAGCTCGCTTTTTAACTCATGAGAGGTGTCTGCAGTTCGAGCACACGTGCACTATTCTGTGGTTAATCACTTCCTTCTGCCTTCCACCTCCCCTGTTTTCCAGCCATGTTAATACAGGAAACCCAAATGCAACCATTGTTCTTCAGGTTATATGGGCAGGCACACTGACCCAAAGGTATCTAAGCCTGTTTAGAAAAGCCTATTTAATACACCAAGGCTCAGCATACCTAACTATACCTTGTATAGCACAGACAAAACAGCTGACTCAGGCATGAAATGGATTGGAAGGGGCATTCGGACTGGAAGCAAGGAAAAAAAAAAATACAACAACACACCAAGATTTGAAATCATGACTGTGTGGCATTAGCAGTCATCTTCATTCTTGGAATTAATTCAATATACTTGCCACACACGAGGAGCCAAGGCATGTCACAAATAATCTATTCCATTTCCTAACAGCCAAGTATAAAATACTTTCTACAAATTCATTTGACATTAGACTTTCATCTGCAATTAAGGGCAATATTCAATAGCTGACTGGCAAAAATTAAATAGGATCTGAGCTAGATGGCACATGCCTGCTCTCTGAGTACTTAGCAGTTTACAACAGAGGTAGTCATTCAGTCCATTGCTGTTAAGTACAATAGAAGTAGCTGATGGAAATCCAGTAGGCAGCAAGCTTTGTCAGGGAGCTCACAACTGCTAAGGGGGCACTACCAGCTCCTGTTCAACACCGAACAGCACAGAGACCCTGAGACAATAGTTTCAAAAAGCATACCACTTTGTCATAGTCATGACTAAGATTTCTACATCCTCTTTAGACAGGGAGACATGCTAGTTTATTATTCTTGCTTGTTCTGCTTTGTTTCTAGAAGGTAAGCCGGGAGCTATGGCATATATGTGCATATCAGCTGGAAGTGGGCTACAGGCTGGACCTCAGGAGAAATTGTCATGGAGCTCTTGGAGTGTTCTCCAGCAAACCCCTGTTTGCTTCAGCACTCTGTTCTATCCAGAACTAGCGGGTTAGAGATGAAGGGATCCATTGCAGAGCACACATACACAGAGGGAACAAATTAGTGTTATTTTAAAGTAAATTATTATACTGAGAAAGGAGCAGTGTGACTGCAACCTCTGCAAATCTAAGCTATGGGTACTTTAAGACATACACTGAAATAGAAGGTAACATGCAGAAACCTGTTCCTATTCCAGCAAAATAATGCAGACAAAACTATTAAATAGATATACTGAAATGTAAAGAAAAGCAGCGATTAAAGCACCAAAGGAAAACATGCCAGAGTTTTGCAATGGCAAAAATATTCTGAAGAAAACAAAGGGAGCTGAACTGAAAGAAAAATGAAGAGTTTAAAAATGGTTCTTAACTTGCTTCATCTTGACTTTTTTCAATTATATTCAGCATTGAGAGAGAATCACAATTCATACTGCCCCATACTAAAGGCAAACCAAAACATGGTATTTCCCCACCTCTGGTAAGTGACCAAGGCTTTCCCTTTAAAGGATTAAAGACATTTAAGAAGGAACAGTCTTCCTAATACCAAAGTCCTAATTGAAAGCATATGGCATGACCTGAAGCAAAGTGTTAATTAAAACCACTCTACATTTCTTTTCCAAAGTCCTTTTGTTTGACTTTTATAGATTAATTTGACACACTCCCTTCCCTTGCCTGGAAAGTTCTGTTTTTTTGTTGTTGTTGTTTGTTTTGTTTTTTATACTGTAAAAGCATGAAATTATTGTCCTTAATGCTTTGTTCTTCCTAACTGCATGAAATTGAGTAACATTTTGAAACATATTTGTAAGATGATGGAGGCCAGAGTTGACATATAAAAAACAAGTGGGTACTTCCATTTACATGTGCAGAAACCCATACCCAGTGTATATGAAAATGAGCACTTCAGTAACTAATTGACATTTTGTTTTCGATGCACCTGTACTGTCAATGAATACACATGTGCATTTTTCTGATGGGAATTTAGATGCTGAAGGGCTCTTGGTATAAATTCCTTGGATTACCACCCAAGAGAAATACTTTCCTCTATTTATAATACGCAAGACAGTCAGCTTTATCTTCCAAGGCTTTAAAGAAAAGCCACTCCAAATTCAGTGTTCCAAAAGTACTTGCTCTCTCTCAGGCCCTACAGCCTTTTTTGTCGCTCCTTTTCAACTGAAAATCAGGAATCTGAATGGATGTCATACCCCAAGAGCAATGCCACTGAAAATCAGCTCCATTCTAATCGAGCATTCTTCTAAACTCTCAAGTTCAAAAAGATTGCCATCATTTAAAGCACAAAACATTAACTCTTTGCTTTTTGTCAGCCAGGAAGTTTTCCTATGTCGAATTGCAAAAGCACTCAAAAGTCAGCAGTAAAATAATCCAAAATATGCAAACCCCAAATATTCCCCTCCACACCTTGCCACCCCAGAGGTCACTAGATGCTAAGACTTGAACAGACCTTCTTCATATTCAGTAAGACTTCAACACTTTCCTTTTTAATGCATTGCCCACCAAAAGAAACATAGGCTGAAAAGATCAAGAGACTAGGGAATTCAACCCAAATTAGGCAGGATTACAGTAAAAGCAATAGCAACACTCAAAAATATTGGGAGGGGGTATATACTCTTGGGGAGCCTCCTCATAAAATAGCTATTCACACCACTGATGTACCACCTTATCAAAGACATTGCTAAACATGAATTCCATGCACCTGGCCACTGCTCCCCCTCCAGGGGAGGGGAGAACAGGCGGCCCCCATGCTACACCCTGCACCGTGGTGGGAGCAGCGCACTGCCAGTGCTACGGCTGCCACTGGCAGGGGGATTGCAGGAGGTCAAAGGAGAATCTGGTAGCCACTGGAATGCCTCTGCAGAGGAACAGGGGGCTGGGGGAGAATCATGGAGTTATCTTTTAGGAAAACCTTGGCTTGAAGGTTTGGACTTTGGCTAATGGATAATATTTTATACACCTTTGAAATACTTTTATATACTTAAACAGTATTTAAATAAATGAAAGCTGTAAGACAGTCATTGTGCTCATGCTGCTTGGCTGGAAATTGCACAGTTTTTCATATTTTGAATAAAAATTACAAGAATGGACACCTCTGTAGAGTTAGGCTTAAACTAAATTTTTCAAACTGGTGAAAATAACTAAATGACTAGTGAACATTTTGTCACAACATTCACAGTGAATTCTGGTTCACTGGTAGCTTATGGCCATGATATAATAATAATATTTTTTTTTTAAAAAAAAAAAAAAAGATTAAAGCATTTTCTAGGGCCATTTCTTGCTTTTAATTTTGGCTCAGAAAAAATAATAGAACATTAATTGAAAATGTCCCTTTTAATTCCTCCTTTCATATTAATTCCAAATCAAATAGCATCTTTAAGTGCAGCTACATAATCAAATAGTTAAATTGTAAGTCAAGACTGCAAACAATTTTAATTTTAAACATAATGTAAATGAATTAATAATTAAGACAGAGACATGGGCTTTTTTTTTAGGCATTGAATGATTAAAAATTAGGGTGCATATTGTAAAGTTGTAATCTGTAATTTTTTTCCTCTCTTCAGACTAATTTCCAATATCTAAATATAATTTCTTATCATGTTTACTTTCAGAGATTCCTTTCTTCATCCTTCTACATAAATTTTAATTAGAAGCTTGTATTAGTCTGGTTAAATTAGGCTTCATCCTTAGGCAAAAATAAAAATAGCTTAGTTTTTGGGGGTAGCTAGGATACAGAACCCCTGATGTAGTCATAAGGCAGAAGTTTCACCAGAACCCCTGATAAGTCCAATTGGTTTTCAGCCAGAGTGATGACAACAATTAGAAGAGCATTTTTTATGTCAGTGATTTTACTCTGGGTGACTGAAAACATCCAGACTCCCTTATCTGTACACCTTCTGCCATTTTCCATCCTAGAAATAAAATGTTTTCTTGGAAATGGGACAATTAGCAATCTGCTATCGACTGAAATGAAGTTCAGTCCTCATTCATATTTTGCTGGGTTAACTATTACAACAGCTTCTTCCCTGTATTATCTCTTACAATATCTACTACCGGCTCAGCTCTTGGTCAGCCAGCCTTATTCTTTACAAGGAAAGTGGGAGCTGGAGGAACAATCTTCTCTTGCTGTCCTACTGTTGATCTCTTGCTCCCTCATTCCACAACTCTAAGAACTAAAGCATAACGAGAAAGTATTAAGTTTATTTAAAAGTAAAATACTATCCAAAAAAAAATGAAGTAAATATAAATCATTTTCTGAACTATTAGTGTACCCATCTAACATCAGTGTGCTTTCAAATTACAAGTCTTTTCACAAAACAAATCTGCAAATTGTGCCATTTTTCGTAATTTATTTGCAACTAATCAGTTCTAAATAATATACAAGTTTTCTGTTCTAAGCTTATGAAATGGCTGGAGAAACACTTTAATTTTCAGAAAGATAACTCACCTTATAAAGTTAAAAAGCTGGTGTCTCTTTTGGGGCATGAACTGAGACAGCAGGACATATGGCAATTGATACACTAAATGGAAGAATATCTGCTGCAATCAACAAGTAACCCAACCAATTACACTCAGAAAAGGAAAGTGTGCAACAAAGAGATGACAGACTGCACAGGAAAGTATCCCAAGAGTCTGCAAACAGCTCCCTGGAAGATCTTTAGATCTCTGTTATATATTTCAACTGAGCTGTGTCCATGGCTCTGGGAAATAAAATGGTTTTCTCCCCTCTTTGCAAAAGCCGCTGAACCTTCAGTCTGTGCAAGATAAAAATGGTCCTGGACTCCAAAAATGCCACCTGTGACATCTTAGAATGTATGAATGGCCATACTATTTCAGAGCAACAGTACACCTCACCCAGTACAATCTCTCAACCTCCAGGCAGAAGCAGCTCAGGGCATTTTCTGAGTTACTTGTTGTTTATACCCAACAGGTATATCCAAGCACCTGCTTCATCTCTCTTAAAATCCATATTGTTGAAGTAAAAGGTATATGTTTTTGATGAGGAGTCCCATAGGTCTACTACCTGTTTGCTTGATCTAGTTAAGAATTTGCACAATGCATGGCAATCTCTTTAATGTGGGTTATTTTGTTGGTGGTTTTAATTCTTCTTTCCTTTTTATCCCCCAATCCTACATTTGGCCAGTTTCCAAATCTTGATGTTTCTTCCCCCAAAGAGCTCCAGACTTCCACCCTGCAGGTAAAACCTGATTTCCACAGTTCCATGACCATCCAGCTTCATTGACGTGAATTCCTCTTTCTTAACACCGATGCTGCTTTGTCCAGTACTGATGAAATAGAGCCACAAAGATGCTAGGAAGAACAGATTAACCACAGAAGCCACCGGTAGATTTGGAAGTCAAACAGCAGGAAAACTCCTGTTCAGCCCAGGCACCCTGGGCTCCAGAGTATGGCCAGCACAGATTGAGTCTTCAGGGACAGCTGCTGCCAAACTCCCACAGAGACTGTATAATAGAAAATATTCAGAGGCTTGTGATACTGCCAAATTTAAGCAGATTCCTGACCCCAGGCTCTCCAGCTTCTCAATCAGATGGTTGTAAGATTTTTTCTAACCATTGGCTAAACAATATGCTTTGCCTTAACCTTGTTCTTTGAGTACTGAAACCATTCCAAAATAATCAGCCTAAGGCTGATGCTAGTTATGGAGAATTCAGGTCCAATTTTTTCAATTTATATTCTACTATGAAAAAGGTTTCATAAAGGAATGTGTCAGGCAGCTTTGATGACAGCCACCTCTTCCAGCTTCACCTATAACAACTTTTAGCAGTAATAAAAATCTGATCTTTTGTTTTCTCAGCAACAGACCATCTTGTTTTGTGTTGTATTGTGTGACACTGCAAACAATTCATGCAGGCACTTCCAGATTAACTGCAAGCCAAGGTTTCAATGCAAATCTTTTTTGATCTCCAGTTGCTAAATAGTTTCTAAATTAAAATAAAATCAGCAGGGTTTTTTAAAGTGCATTCTTAACCCTGTCTTATTGGCTGCAGCAGAACCTGAGGGCACTTAGAATAGTATAGTAAGATATTCTCTGTTTCTCCATAATTTCCATAAGAAATCATGAACTCAATGAATTGAGTTCATGATTTCTATTGAAGGTACTTCATTTAATTCTTTTGTTTGTTTGTTTGTTTTCTTCTTCCCTTTGCAACAGATTTGAGGAAAGTGCATTTCTCCTGGCACTGAGTAAAATTATAACTAAATAATTTCCTTCTTCTTTCTCCTCAGAGCAAAAATCATTGACTTCCCCTCATTTTAAGGTAGTTGGCTGACACAATTCAAATGTACTTACTCCTTCTGCATGATAAACTCCAGTTCTGTGAGCAAATATGTCTCATTTTCAAGTTTGGCTAGACAGTAGCAATGTAATAGGCTTTTCAACCCCTGGTGTAACCTGTAGCTTTGGAAATGTTTCCTAAATGACAAAACAGCCTCCCCTACCATAGAACTTTCTCTTAACATACTTATTAAATAGATATCTAATCCCTAAAAACCAATAAACCTAATCAACTAGCTGCCAATTATAATGACTTCTGCTGTCAGAACTACATGATGTGCAACCACAGCAGGTAAATGGCAATGTCGATGGTGGCTTTCAAATTAAGGTTTACTAAGCAAGGCTGTGAATTGTCACAGTCATTCTGCATACATTCAGTTTCTCTCCTGAGTAAGATTTTCCAGTCTATGAATGATTGTAGTAATCTAATTTGTATAATCACTGGATACAAATATCCAGATGGCAAATTCTGACAGGGTAGCTTGTGTATAAATTCACACCTTGTACTACGCACTGCTTCCCTGCCCAGATTCTAACTAGTACAGCAGCATTAAAGAAGAGGAGAATTATAATTTTTACTTCTCGATAGCATAGGAAAATGGGAATTTCTATCCTCTAATTTGTCTTTGGAAAGCCCTTTGGTACTGAGCAAAATACAGAGCATTGCCTTATTAGGCAAACTTTCAGTACACCTCAAATATACTCACACTTTTCCAGAAGAAGGAGGCCAGACAAAGACAAGGGGCATCTCTACTCAGTCACGTTTTCAAGGAGGCCATTAAATTATTCTGATCATAGGCTGCCAATGCACAAGCACTAGCAGTTGCAACTCCCTTGGGAAAATATGACAGAAGCAGAAGATTCCTCAGATGAGAGGCCAAGAGCAGCATTTGACAGATATGCTCAGTTTGCAAGAGTTAGATGGAGGGAAGTACAAGAAACAGTTTGGGCCATGTGAGACAGGCAGCTTAGCCCCACTTCTTCTTCCAACAGTTTTAACCATGAATCACAGTAGCTGTTTATCTCTTTCTTGCTCAGTCTGAGGGAGGTATCAAGCAGGTATCAGACTTGTTCCAGCTCCAGTTTCTTTCAATGAGGGCTACAAGATATCATCACATCTCTACTAATACAGATTTTAAAGTTAAAATGCCAAAATAAAAAACAAACAAACAAACAAAACCATAATTGTAATGAAAAAAAGTAAATTAAAACCTTGAGACATTAAGAAAAATAAAAAAGGTAAAGTTTTTTTTTTGTTTGTTTTGGTTTGGTTTCGTTTGTTTTGTTTTGTTTTGTTTTTAAATAGCAAAATAAAATTAAGCAACATTGCATTTTAACTTCACTATTAAGGAAGGGCCCATCTTTGAGCTGGACCCATTTTATCTATCCCACTTACTTCTTAAGCAAGTGAATTTTGTATCCATGTTTTCCAGGAAATTCTAAGCAGCAGGGCAATAGGGTTTCTTTGCCTAGGCTGGGTAAAGGGTCCATCTTGTTCAAGGTCTGTTGCACCAGTGAAAGATGTCACTATTGTCACTGGTTCATTCAGCTTTCACATGCCACAAACCGTTTTGACAGATTCATATTTACCATGAAAGCTCCAAGATCTCTCCTGAGGCACTACCAAAGAAGTATTAGACAGCAGGGATGCTGTTGTTACAATGTGCTTACAAAGACAGATAGTCCATTGATATTTAATTACAATGCTTTAAATCAAGGCTGGCTGGCTGTGAGAATATAAGCCAAATCCTAAACCATCACAAAACCAGCTGGCTGACAGCATTCAGAGTTCTTGTTTTGTTAGTTTTTTAACTAACCCCAGCAACGTGTCAGAGAATTCTCCAGTCACCCACTTAAACAGGCAACCTTCAGAAGTTGTACAACACCAAGGCACAGACTTTCCTTTCATTGCTTATTTAAACAAGAAACTCAGAAGAAATGGCACATTGCTTTTAACTAGTCAAGCTCTGAGAGAGCAGCACAGAAATAGAAAAAGGCAAAATCGAGTGTATTTGCATATATCACATGAAATTAGGCAGTGTTTCTGCACATAGTACACATGTAGGCATTGGATGTCAGCTGAGTTACATTCTCAAGGTGACTCTGGTGCTTGTCTTGCCAAATTTGATACAACTGACAAGCATTTTCATATAAGGGGGATATATCCCTCCCATCACCTTGTCAAGCTGAGTGAAGGCAACCTCTAGCATATTCTTTCCTCCAGTGATGAGGAGTTTCGGAGTCATTACAAGTCATAAAGTCACACGGTAGCAAGGTGCCCCGCATGCCAGATGAGCTCAGCCAAGGCTGAGGGAATCCCAGGCCAGCCTTTGCAGCTCCTGCTCAGACCCAGCCCTGAAGCGTGGCTAAGCTCTGGACTTCTTTGTTTTTTAATGTACCTCTGACATTTTCACACCAACTGTAAATACCAATTTGGTCAGTCTCATTGTTGCTTCCTTTCTCATTAGACAAGTATCTCTAACAGCTCTTTTTTAGCCAGGGTATTCCCAAACACAGCGATCATTGACAGTGATCAATGTTACCCTGGTGTCAGCTTTCCCTGCAGCTGTCTTCATAATGACATTGTCTTTCCTAGTGACAGTGGTAAACAATTTAAAAGGAAAAATACACTTCTTATACCCTTATCTAAGGTTTTAATGTTTCACAGCAGAAGACTGACATTTATCATGAGTATGCTTACAGAATGCCATGGAAGATATGAAAGCAAAATTACTATTAAACATTTTTGTAAAGGAAAAATAATAAATAAACCACAATCCATTTTAGAAGAGGTCTGGAGAGACGCTATTACTGCTCTTTGCTTCAATTATATAATCTTACCACGCTGAAACTTTTGGCTTGAAGCTAAGTTCATGTTATGTGCCGATGGTAAGCATGATTGAGAATTCCAGCTAGATAGCATCATGCTGTTTTCTGTGCCCAGTGAGGTGTTACTTAATTGGATTATGTCGTAAAGGGCAGATTCTAAAATAATGGAGCAAATTCATTTCCATTAATAATTGATTTGTCTTTAAATAGCTATTTGATTAACAACTTTGTTTGGTTTTAGGTTTAAGGCAGCATAAGCCTACACAATAATAGTAATATTAAATGAAGGTCATTTGAGAGAATAATTTTATTTATTTATTTATTTATTTTTGTGAGGTGTTAAATTGCAATTAAAGTAATCTATATCCATTTCCCAATGCTCCTGGGAGATACAGGGCATGTCCTTCTCTGACATTTCCCATTCACAAATTGAAGATTACGATATTTCATTTCTCTTTGTCAGTGTTAATTATAGTAGATTATTGAGACTGTTAGACAGAACTGCATTTTACTATGACCTCGGATAAGACAAATTAGTGTACTAATCATGAGCAGAAACTGTTATAATAATTAAGATAATATTTTAAAGGTACCCCTAATAAAACATTAAAGGCAAGCAAAGTATCAAACCATGGACCTAAGAGGGATTGTGAATATTGTAGTGTTTCCATTCTACATGGGAAAGAGGAGAATTAACATTACCACATTTCATATTCTACATATTATTCTATTAATGATGTAAAATAGCTCAGGCTCAGTTTTTTTAGTGAAATCAGATACAGATTTTTTTTTATATATCCACATAGTGGTGTATGACAGAAACCTGTACTGATAGACTACCCTGATTCCAGAGTTTCCATCTGTTCGTTCCATCTTGTAAAATCAGTATTTTACAAAATGCAACAGAAACAGAAACAAAACCAGAAAAGATACACAAGATATCTCAGTCTTGTTAAATCATTCGAGTAATAAAACCTAAAAACACATAAGCAACATAAACCCTACCTATAATGAAATATAAGGCACTTGTTTTGGGCATAGTATTTACTTGGACTCTTTTCTGATTGATATAGTTTTAGAAACATTTTCTTCTGCTGACACAGGGAAGATTTGCACTACTGGGAAAAACTGTAAGGTTATACTCAGAATCAGGGATATCAATTGAACTTTACATTTCACGTTACCACATAGACAAAGCAAAGGAAGTGCAAGAAAGGTTAATTGCTCTATGTAGTTATCTAATTCCTTTCAAATGAAGGTTATATATATATATATAATATTATATATATAATATATACACATACACATATGTATACACACATACACATATATATATATACACATATATATAATATATACACATACACATATATATATATATATACACACACACTGGAAAATCTCAATAAACTCGAATTAGTAGAATCATATTAAACTTCTCTGCACATATGTGCATATCCTAAATCAAAGCACACTTAGTTCAAGAATAAGTTGATGAATCTAACTGTTGATAAATCTGTACTTGAATTTGCCTGTATACCTCAGATGGTTTTAGTTATTATGCTATTTGTTGATGTGTAAGATGTTAAATTGTTCTGTTAACCAGAAAAGAAAAAAAAAATATATTCCATTGTGTATTTCCAAATGTCAACTTTTAAAATAATGCACTCATATTTCTGAAGTTCAGCTTGTTTTTCACTCCAGTTTGAGGATGATGAAACAATACTAGTTCAAGATTTATAACATCAGCTGCATGAGTTACAAAAGCACATAAGTGTCATTTGGAGTACACAAAGACTATAACTTTGCCTCGCTCTAACTCCAAAACAGCTGAGCATATTTTGCTTAAATTTTCTGAAAATTGGGCATTGTAGCTGAGACCATGCAAAGAAAGTGTCAGGTAAAAATTTACTTAGCAACTTATGAGCAAATATATCACTCAGATAGAGTAAGTTAGAAAGACTTCACTGTTCATGACAAGGTGATAACACAAATGGATTGTCATGGAAATTTCAAAGGCAAAAATCACATAATATTATATGGAAATATAATTTCCTACACCATGACTCCATCATCTGGAAGGAGTTACAATGCACCAGCTTCTCATGTTTCTCCTTTTTTCACCAGAGCAATATCAAATCATTTTGACATGTACAAATTCTTAATGAATGGTAAGTGCCATGACCAAGGGTCAATACAACTGGGTAATTTCTTATACCTCACGTAAATTCTCTGGGCCAATAACAGTGTTGAAATGTATTGACCTAAAATACACTTGGACGTTGAAAACCTTGCCAACTGATTATAGTGCAATCTACACATTTCTTTCAGGGAACGGCAACAGTGTCCCCAAGGCAGTGTGCAAAGATAGAGATGGCACAATGTATACAAGCTCCCTGAACGCAGGATCCTCACAATCTTAACTATACAAAGAATTACTAAATCTTTGGTTCTTTGAAACAATTTGCTAATGTGAACTAATATAGACTTCTGCAACTATGCATAGGTCCACTAGAGCCACCAAACTCCTTAACTCTGTCTTCAAGGGGGCTATACCACAGGATGAGATCCTACTATGAAAACAGTTCACATATGGAGGAGTGATACTCATACCTTCACTAACTCCATCTAAAGTAGATGGAAAAGTTGACCGTTCTGGACTATAAAGTGAGCTCACCTCATGAGAGAATAGATCCATGTTTTAAGACATACCATCCAAATTCTTACATCAGGATAAATGAAGCATTTATTGCATTCTTTCATTTGACAGTGCATAACTTGACAAAGTATAATTTAATGTACGTCATGAGACTTGATATTCATGAAGATTCACAAAGGTGAATCTTCATGAATATCAAGGATTGGATATCCAGTCCTAGAAATACCTTCTGATTTATTCCATACAACACCTATGCTCCTGCACTGAATTCTACTTTCTCCTACATCAAGGTGCACACCTTGTTTTAAGAGAAAGATTATTTAACATAAGTAATGAATCAATTTCCAGTCAATACCTGAAAGCATATAACCAGAGAAAAAATCACAATAGCCAAAGAAGAATGTGAGCAGGTGGGTGGTAGAAAAGGAGCCACCCAGGCTAGTGCTGTTGTGTGGACCAGGAGGTAGGGTGTAAATAAGAGAAGGGAATAAAAAGTACAGAGTATCCAGGTTCATGGCTGATGTGAAAGGAAGCAGGCCTAAAATGAAACAAAGATAATCACCAGCCATCCCTTATGGCCATGGGGACTGTTCTCCTATTAATACTGGGAAAAAGTATCTGTGCAAAATCCACCAAGTCAGATCCGGCTTATGCATCTTTCCAGCTTTGTTAATGGTAACAGTGTAAACGTGGCAATTGGACATAGATGTTTTTGTTGCATTAAATATTTGGGTTTTTGAAATACTGTCATACTAGAGAATAGCAAATGTCACACAGTAAAGTCATTCATTCAGTGAATGTAGATTTTTGTCCTGTGAGTGGCTTAAACTACTATTGACTTTCTTTGTTCTGTAACAATGATTTTCATAATGATGTCTACCAACTCTTGATTTATAATTTATCAACAGCTAAATAAGAGGCTTTCAAATCTGTGTTGTATTGCTCAGATTGGATGCAAACCACAGGGTAGTGTTATGACTTACATATTAAATGACTCTTAGAGTCAGATTTCTCATTGAAATACTTGTTACAGATGAATTTCAAATTAATTTTCCACAATTATTCAATGAGCTGAAATTTTATTTGTTCCAGGAATGTTCTTGCCAATAAGTGCCCAGATGATTTCAGAAAAGCAAGTGAAAAGAAAAGGGAGTGCAGACATACCTAACCAGGGTTTGGTTCTTTACTTCAGAGAGTCTTTCAGAAAGACTTTTTGCCTGTAATCAGAGCTGCCAACTCTCATGTTTCTATCAAGATTTATAAAATTCCTCCCACAAACACCACAGCTCTTGAAATCAAAATGTATACCCAGGAACATTCACTTTCATTTAAAATAAAAGTCTCTAATAATTAACTTCAGCAAACTGATGTTCAAAACTAGAAGGTAAACAAAAATAAAAGATGTCTTATCTTTAAACGCCTCATGAAATTGAGCCAAACTAATAATTTTACTGAGGAGGGGTAAAGGTGTAACACTTCTGCAAGATCATGGTGGTCACAACTGTGATTTGGCTAGCTGTATGTTAATAGTCAGGTACACCAAAAGTATGTAAGCACAGCTTAAAAACAGCTGCAGCTGCAGCATGAGCAGGAATCACTTAAAAACTCTACAAATTATTTATATTTAACTGACATCCTAAAAACTGGAATTTCAAAAGTTGCGGGTGGTAAATGAGAGAGCCACAAGAATGAAAAATGAGTGAATAAGACATACAAAGTGAACAAACTGCAAGGATTTATCAGAACAGAAAGACCATTTACCAAAACTTAGATGTGCAGGTTAGCACAGATCACAGTCATCCTCAGCAATTGGCATAAATAACAAAAACATCCAGATCTTCTGTCTTGGCCGTAAGACAGACACTCTTTACCTAAAAAATAATTAACTCAATATAAGAAACACAAATGAATTTTTCCTTTATATAACCACACCTGCATCTATTTTGAATTATTTCCTGAACAGTTCCTTCCCTGTTCTATTTTCTGGGTTCTGAAGTTAAGTACATATTTGTATTTGACTCGTCCCAGTTCTACTTCTGTTTAACAGAGGGCTAATCAACAGCAGGATCAGTTTGCTATGCTATTTGGATTGGGTTCCTATCTTAGACCGCAAACTCAGAATCACAGATACTGTGTAAAGATCTTGCACAACTTTTGCTCTTTCTTTTGGAATTAAAATATTCCCACTCTTGCCAAGTACAACTCCAGATTGCCGTATGCCTGATCTCCCATGAGTCCACATCAGTGTGCTAGCTTCAGGACATGAATGAACATTACCTACTGACACGTACAAATTTGGAGACATTCATAGTATGAAATTTCTTTCTGCACACTTTGGCCCAGATTCCAGCTCTCTGTTAGAAAGGTGCAGGTTGTCTCATGGGTTTTAAATTCTTCAGTGGGAAAAAGTTACCATTCCCTGCCAAATTCAGTTTAGCTGCTGCCTGTAAGGAGAAGTCTGTTCTAGAATGAGGCACTCGGAAGTGACACAAGGCCATTAGCAAAAAAAAAAAAAAAAAAAAAAAAAAGGGCCTGTGGTGTTTTATTTGCATCATAGACAAATACTACATGTGTAATCAAATTTAGACGTCTGGACTGCCCCTTGAAGTGGCAAAAATATTGATCTAATCTCAGTGGGAATGCTTCTTACTTTTTCCACAAATAAATTGAATTAGCCAAATATTTTTAACAGGCATCAAAGATGAAAAGAATAGGACAATAATTCTAGGGTAGGAAACTGTACCAGGACTTTAGGCTTTGAAAAAGTATTAATCTCCACCAATTAAACTTTTTGCCCCTCATAATCAGGAAAAACAAAATTATGTATTTAAATATGACACTTTTAAACAGTAAAAAAAAGAGAAATGCTTATGATTGTTATCTGAGTCTTATGTTAAAGTTCAAAAATACTATCTGATCCAACATTTTCCAAAATTAAATCAAGGCTAGGGTTGGTTTCAAGTTAATCTACCACTTGTGAAACTGAATAAAAAGCTAAGTACTTAAACAAACACTAAAGGAAAAACAGAACTGCACTGTTGGGAAAACAAAAAAGGCCTGATGTTAGAGCACAAGGTCTTTAAACAAAGAAGACAAGCCTGAATGTAAGCATCCATATCCTTATTGAACAGGTAACTATCAATATAAATACAACTGAATCTCATCTCAAACAAATAGAATAATTCAAGACTTGTTTCACAGAAGTGAGTTTTTTATTATTAATTCCAGATTCTTATTATTCAGAAACACATGGGCTTACATCAGAGCACTTACTGGCCAGAGCTATATATTCTCAGCTGGTTCTGCCGGAGATTGAACAAATTACTTTCCCCATGTAGACACTTTTTTTTTTTTTTTTTTCTTATTAACTTATTCCAGCTTACCAACTTAAACTGTGAGCTCTTCTCTACAATGATCCCCACTCCTCCACTAGGTTTGTAGAGCGGCAGCACAACAGGGTCTGAACCTCATTTGAGTATCCTGTCTTAGTACACTAAGTATGTTTTAAAAGCACTTCAAACAACTCATCTTAGAGAAATTCCAAAAGTCAGAAAAGATAAAGATGAATATTTATGATAAATATGTAAAACTCCTTAGGAGACCTCGTAGACACACTATGCTTGTTCATATCAAAGGGCCCAGAGCAAGCTGATTTGATTCAAAATTTCAGATTGTTAGTCCTTACAGTAATACAGTAATACTGCTTTGTTTAATAATTTCAAAAGCTATTCATTAGTCCAGCTTTGTACTGGAAAGTCAGAACTCTTCTGGTAGAAGTATGTGCATAAGCACAGAAGAAAAACACTGGACCATTTTAGGAAGTTGGATGAGAATTACTGCAGTATTGAAAGCCTTCTAAAAACAAAACAAAACAGAAATAAGCTTAGAATTTAACCACAATGAAGAGATCATAGCAGTTTTGTAAACAATACTTCAAAATGTGATATAAAATATGTTGGTTTTTTAAACATTTCGGGCACTGTAAAAATGCATACCCAATATTTTGGTGCTATGACCTTCTCAGCCACCTATCAACACACATATCCGCACAAAGACAGCAAATGACACATTGAAGGGATGAGTTATAATTTCCAGCTTTCAACCAAGGGTGAAACCCCTTATGGTTCTATTGTTTGCATGGACATAATTAACATGAAATCATATCCTAAGACAAGTTATTACAAGTGTATGTTACTCATCGGCTGCTAACATGACTATTTTGGGTACTGGGCTACATGGCAGTACTGGGTGAAGCTGTTTTAAGGTGTTAAACTGTTAAGATGCAATTGTTTTTGGTTTAGTCTGTGAAATATAGAAAGTATAAGTTGGTTAAAGCTGCAGTGAACAAGTGAGACATGAAAAAAATTACAAAAAGCCTTAAGTAGCTATAAAGCTACTTTTTGAGTTCTAAGTAAATCTCTAATGATGGTAACTATTATATTTTACATTGGTAGGGATTACTCAAAAAGAGCTTCACAAGAAATCCTAAAAAGTTTTTTAAATTACCACAGTTATGGTGTCTTCTGCAGTATCACCAGTAAGAATACACAACAAGAACTTAGCAGTTCAGTTTTTTATGGTGTGAATCTTTCACCACAGATTTGTAAAATCACTGTTTTTCTCTTCTATGGCTCTACTTTGACCCCCCAAAAGTTCAAAGGAAGATTCAGACATCATAGATACCATTTTTGGTTCTCTTTAAACACCCTTCACAAAAATGAACTTTTTGTAAAAAACTTCTTATAAGACTTCTTATAAGACCAACTTCTTATAAGAATTAATGGAAAGAACCAAATATCTCTAGAGATCTGTCCTTTACTTTCTTCAGAATCTCAGTCTTATTGAAAATCCGTAAGACTTAGGTACTTCTGACATTTTTCTCCAGAAAAATCTGTTTGTTTGGCTGAGATGCTCAATGATATGTTGCTAAAGAAATACAGATTTCAGAGCATTTGTCTTCAAACTTGTTCAGTGTATATTAGCAACCTTTTATATCTATTTTAGCTAAATCTGTTAATAGTTAAATCACAATTGCTGAAGACACTGATAAATGCATAGAGGCATAAAGACATATACTTGGAGAAGCTTATGCTTTTTAGCCATCAGGAGTAAAATATGTAAAAAAGTATATGTAAAATATGTAAAAAAAGTATAATAATTCCTTTCCTTGATAAATTCTCACCAGCAAAATGCCTCAAGATTTCAGATACAAGTTCTTCACCCTAACCTTTTTTTTTTTTTTTTTTGACAAAGCTTTTTGACAAAACTGGGATATTATTTACAGGCCATGAGTAAATAAACATATTTTTGTAATCTATAGAGTTATACCAAACCTCATTTAATCAAACCTCATTTAATTTGCCTAATTCTAAGCTCTTTTTTTTTTTTTCCAAATCCTTGCATTCAGAGGAGGCGCTTAGAACTAGGAGAAGAAATATCTGTATACGAGGGTATAAGGGTATCAGAAACAGGAGCAAAATTCACTTTTGTCAACATTAGTCATTCCAAATGAGCAACAGAGAGCTTGGAAAGAATATGGAAAGTAACCTTCTGACATGATAAAAAGGTAGCCAGGTTCTGGCAGAAGAGCACACTGCTCTGTGCAGCAAGATAGTGCTTTTTCTTTCCTCATCACAGTTTTGCAATCACAAGCCTCTTTAGGCCTGCAGTAAAATCCTTCTTGGAGCTTCTCACTGAATTAGATACAAGTGTTTTCATAAGCTAAATTTGCTTTGTTCTCTGTTCAGTTCTAAAGTTACTGGTCCTGCTGCCAATAAAACAAAATGTAATGAAAGCTCTCTGGAGGCTTTGGAGAGCTGCAGGCGCAGGAGAGAGACACAGGATTCACAGTTGCTGTTTTACGGAAAGAGAAGCAGTACAGAGAATGAAATGACTTCTCAAAGAGCACTTAGCTAGTGGTAAAACTAGAAATAGAATGAAGTAGATATTCATGCAGAACAAATGTAGAACAAGAGTAAAATAGATACAAGAGTGATCTCTCTTTTTTTTTTTTTTTAATTATTATTTTTTTATTATTATTTTCTTGTATAAAATAACATCCACTACTAAGATCTTTCAATATTATAGGGACATTTGGGGAAATCTGAAGCATAAGTTCAGTTGCCTCAAGCACTTGAGAAAATCATGACTCTTATGGTAGCTCTGTCAGTTCAGCTCTCTCCTAACCTACTGCATTGTTACCACGATGCTGAATTGGCTATTGTAGTAGTCTAAACAAAACATTCTTCCAGTCGCCTTGCTTGGCTTACAGCCCTATCATTTATTATGCTATAGCTGGCAGTGTTAGGAAGGTAAACAGATCAACTTAATTCTGTCTTGTTTAAATTGGCCCTTGAAATGGGCAACACTTAAAAATTCAGCACTTAGTACTTACTGAAATATTTTATTATATGGTTTGACCCTTATCTCTACTAAATTCTTGATGTACACAGAAAGCTGCAAACATGTAAGAGAGAAGACGATTTCTAAGAGCCAACAAGATTCTTGTGGAATGATAGCAGTAAGTTTGGCTGACAACTCAATGCCCGGTAGGCTGACATCCCAGACAGACTTCTTGAATGGGCCCTTAAAATTACCTGTCAGCTGACTCCCAGGGGGCCTTCCCAAGAAGGGATGGCTCAGCCACTCAGCACATGGCATTCCCAGTTCCCAGGCACTTTGTCCTACATGTGCTGGAAGTGCCACATGTTTAGAATCAACAGCTCAATTTTTGGTATGATGAAGACTCATCTGTTTGCAAGCTGGAGCTAGGAAATACTGTCTTGTCTTCTCCATGCCATGCCCAAAGGGGTTAGTTAGTTCACCACAGCAAAGACTTGTCTAGCCTGGAGATGTCTGGGCCAAGACGGAAATTCAGAAAACAAGTGGGAAATGTCGAGGTAGAAGAGAGTGGGAGGATGGGTTTGTGAATGTCAGCGTCTTGCAGGGATTGTGGTTGCATTTGGCTGACTTCAGCTCTCAGGAGAAGAGGGGTCGGGGACACTGGTGGTGAGGGCTGGATTCCAGGAGAATTACAATTTACCTCCCAACTAGACTGGACAGAAGCCAATGTAGTGCTGCATCTCTTTCATGTTGAGGAGACCATGGGAGAATAATCCTGAATTTTGTGTTTTTTAAACTTGAATTGCAGCCACAAAGATTTTCTGTGTTTCATTTCACATTGTTTCCCAGAGTCAATACATAATCATAGAATAATATAGGTTGGAATGGAACTCTAGATGTTGACTGGTAAAATTCACATGAAGTCCCACATGTAGTTCTTACGAGAGATTTTTTTTTTCCAGCTTGCTCCTTCCTTTGATAACCCCCTTGCAGCCCCAATGCAACTGCAGCTCTAGTTTCAGTCTACCAACCCCAACCTTAAACCTAGGAAGTGACAGAGCCATATAAGATCCTCATTGCCCTCCCTCACATGAAGAATTTATGAAGGGTGAAATCTAGTTGTAGAGTTCTGGTTTCTTCGGCAGCCTCTGTACATCACCACTTCATCTACAGCTCTATACTTGGTCTCTCACTCAACCCTAACCCTAAGCCCATACCAGTGCAGAGCACAAGCTCTAAGGAGATTATTATACCCTTACTAGTCCCTTAAATATCAGTTTTTGCTTAAATATTGTCTTCACAGTCCTGAAGACAGGACTTTGTTATCTTTTCAATAAGTGATGCTTTTGTCAGAGCTCTTTTTTTCTTTTCTTTTCTTTTCTTTTTTTTTTTTTCTTTTTCTGAACAAGGACCTCAAGATACTTAGTCACTGAACTATATCTTTTTTCATCTGTTCTTATTCTTTCTAAGTCTTGGTAGAAATGGATCTCTAGACAAGAATTTGATGATAATCATTGGTCAAAGCTTTCACTCCTTAAACAGTCATGAAATATAATAGAACGGATGATCTTTTGGTGTAAAATCAGCTCAGCTCAAGTGAAGTCAATGAAGTTATTAGCCAATGCTAGTTAGGGAACTGACATATTGTCAAAATGTTAAGCAGCGTTTCATGAAATATAGATAATAATCTGTTACAAAGTTACTTTGTTATTCATTTCATTAAACAAGTTGCTCTAAACTAAAGTCTACTTTTGATACTAACGAGCCCAAACGAAGAAATAAAGGTTAATTTCCAAGAAGGTGGGGATGCCCAGTACCATACAGTTGGCTTGGTCCCATTTGCATTCTTAGGATGCAATTCCACAGAAGCTTAAAATATTTTACTTCCAGGCTCCCAGCTCACAATCTTCCCTGACCCCAGCCACAGGTTCCCCACTTCCATCCATATGCTAGTATTGCTATTCAGTCAATGGCAGAGGGAGCCGATACAGAGAATTGACTAGTGAGGAAAATCTTTTTTAGCTTGGTGATGAATTGAACTAAAATAAACAAATAAACAAACAAATAAATAAATAAAATATGTAATGGTTTAAAGACCACTGCATTCTTTTAAAGGAAAACTTATCTGGTGTTTTTCCATTCAACAAGAATGAAGTATTTTCCCCTTCAAGCTGAAAACAGTCTCTGAAAACATCCAAGCCCATTCTGGTTGAAATGAAAAAGGTAAAATAAATAAAACAAACTAGCCTAAGGTAGTTATTCAATATGGAAAATTTTAGCCCAAAGTATTTTCAAGTTCAGCAAATTTATGAACAATTTAAAACAGTTTAATTTAACAAGAAATATCAGGCAACCTGGAAAGTCTGCAGCACAGTAAGTACTGTCCTTTAGGTTTTCAATTTTGCCCTAAATATTACTGTCATTTTTGAGAACCATCATTTGATTTTCTTGATTTTTGCTATATGGAGAATATTTCAGCCACATCTGAAATGATATATACATATATATTTACTTTATTTACAATTGTGCAAAGACAACAAACTCAAATCCATCCCGCTATTGCCAATACTTTGTAAAATCAGTAATTAAACAGAAGGGGCATCGTTACCTCCTCCAGAGAAAGAGTGCTGATTAGTGGAAAATGTTTTGAGCTTTCTCCACTCTACAGCAGTATGTGGTATTTATATTCAATAATGTTCACAGCAGGACAATAAGTATTCTGCAAGGAAAGGGGTAAAGATTACTGTACACTGATGAAATTTAAAAACCCATAGGATCCATTCTTCCCAATTGATCTGTGTTTCCTTTTGACAAATGTTGGTGTTAGTTACATATTTCCTACTTCAAAGGGAGAAACAAAGGTGCTTATTTTCTGTAATTATGTTAATCCAAAAAGTGTCAAGGACATCTCTGTGCCTTGCAATGGGAGTACTTGCACTTCATCCAGTGGACCCATGATTCAGAAAGTTAGCCTTAGGTTGAAGGCTGACTTTGTGGATGGTTTGGAGATAGCACTTGAGCAGGTGCCCGGACTGAACATAGCCCTGGTATGAACCCATAGGCTGTGCAGCTAGCTCAGCATCACACTACGTGACCTCACGTCCTTCCCCAGAGCAGGTTATAGCACCAGCCTACAACCAGCCCCCAGCTGGCAAGCCACTGTATGCCTTCTCTCCAGGCATGCTGACACGTACCTCAAACAATCAGGCCTGATATTCTGTGTCCAGCACATGGGCTCCCCTGCAAGGAAAAAGGCATAATGTCATGACAGGAATGGGAGAATTGTTTATTTTTGTTGCCAGTAAGGTGGGAAGCTATAATCCAGACAGTCTTACTCTTCCTTAGAGTTTTGTGTTTGTTTCTCATTTCAAGTTTTGCCTAAAAGGCTGCTCTTATGCTACTCTGATTCTTAGGTAGTTTCAGGACAACAGGTTTCAGGCTCATGGGTTGCATTTTTGACACTTGAGGTGTCTACAATGAGCAGAAAGGAACTTAATTCAAAAAATATAAACTGATATAGAAGGACCAGAGTCATCAACCTGTCTTCAACCCAGGTCTTTAAAAGATGTCTTTGGTCCTGAAAACCTCTGGGATCAGACCACTGGGTACCATGCAAGGAGAAACAGACCAAACTTTGTTCATTAAGAGTGCATGGAAAGCCAGAGCAAAGAACAAAGAGGTAGGTGTGCCTATCCAGAGTCAGTAGCCTATGCTGATGGGCTTCAGCACCTTGTAGAGTCCTGTAAGTTTATTATCAGAGTTTATTAACTCACATTAAGGATTCCATACCCAGATACACCTCATTTTTACATTCTGCTTAAACGGTAATGAATACATGTGAAGCTGATTCTAGGCCAAGACAAGCTACAGTGTGAAGCAATGCTCAAAGCAGCTGGAGGGATTAGAAACTGTTAGCCATGGATACTACTCTGTATCTTAATCAGTCTTAATCTACTATGTTCTGGATAAACTGACTGCAAGAGTAAGACAATGCTCTAAGGGCTTTATGAACTAACTGAATGGGACATGGAGAGGAACTTTGGGCTAGAAAAAAGCCAGTGACAGATTTCAGAGTGGAAGCAAGCTCTCTTCACTCCCACTTTTAAGTCTTTTTAAGTGAGCTACCCAGGCTGTGAGCACAGCTGCTCTCTATGTATTTAGGACATAACAACACTGAGGGGACAACATTGTGTCATGGAATATGATTATCTCCAACCTCTTCATAAGAAAACAGCCGTTCTGCAAGCATTTCTGCTACAGAAAAGAACACTTTGTTGAGGCAAAAGGCATTAATTAGCACATTGACTGCTCATTTTTTCCATTAACTTGACAAATAAAATGAATGCTTTCCAAATGGAAAAACACTTCTTTACTCAACAGCTGAAGGAAAGATGCTTTGAGGCCTAGATTTTTCAGCATAGCTTAAAAATCTTTGGATAAAGAAAACTGTACATGCCAATTTTATTTTTTTAATTATTATTATTTCTTAGTTATGTCTGTTTTGGCATTGTTAGGTCACAGGTGGCAGGCAGTAGATGAGTTAAGTAGATGCCTTGCACATTAGCATGGATAACATGTTTAAGGCTTTTATTCATCAAAAAATGTCCTCCCAAAGCTTAAAATTGCATATAATTACTAATTGGCTACTGTATTTAAAAATTATGTTCCTTTAAAATTACAAAAGAGCAAACAAAATCTTTATCACAGAAGAGTGTATACATCTCATATAAACAAAATACATGCATAGAAAAAAAATGTTAATTTGACTTGATTTAGGTTAGGTTTAAACCGAAACTTCACTAAGTACAAATAATTAAGGTACTCAAACCCAAATGTAACCCCGCATATAAACTGTACAAATAGACCCTCTCTACTTTTCAACAGAAAAAAAATCAAGCTGTTATATCTAAATATCTTTCTCAGTATATTCCAGTCTAAATATTGTTTTAGATCTCATAGTTTGAGCATTTACAATGTGACATAATGTCAAAGCATTTGAGTACATCATAGCTTTCCAGGTTTTACATGGAAAGCTAACAACTGTGCCTTGAGGAATTCTGCTGTTTCGAGACAAAAAAATTCTGAAAATGAAGTCACTTTTTGTAAGAACCAAGTAAATGCCTCTATTGCTTGAAAGAAGGTATATGATTCCTCCTTAGTATTGTTGCTGTATCATATTTCAGTTTACTTTTCAAAAAAATAGTGTCATATTTGGCTGAAACCACTTACTATTATATGCAGTCACAAAGGATTCCAGGAGTTATAAAGCAGAACAAATCCTGTTATGCTTTTGACAAGAACTGCCACCTTAACTCAGCATTGGGCCTGGATGAATGAAGCTTTCTAAGCACTTCCCAGTAAGGAGTTACAAGTCAAATTAATTTATTTGATGTAATAGGTGTTTCATTGTTCACTTACGTTGAATTAATATGTTGAAAAACTGGTTGCAATACACTGTGCAGTTTGGACAACTTTTCCACAGACAGCCATTTCTCAAGAGACTACCAGACTGAAATTGCATATGGTAGTAATGTAAATGTAAAAGAAATAGAAAAAAGGACAATGTTTGACATTAAGAGAGTTTGCAAAACAGGCAATAAGACCATTTGAGAAAAATGGCTGATGATAGGGACTCATACAATGTTTTAATTAAGTGTTACGTAAATAAAGTAAAAGTAAAGGGAAGTAAACTAAGAATAGACTCTTCATGAATGATCCATATGGTGAAATCTAGTTTCATAAATATTTGTCCAAAATTTTTGAATAATGAAGACATTTGAAAAACGAATGATCCACTACAAAACAACTTCCACCTAGGAAAACACAGCTAAATTTAAGAAAATGTTCACTGCAATTCACATGACTAATTCTAGTAAAGAGTGATGTCCCTTCCTTCTCTGTCTTGCGTAGATCTGAATTTGATGGAAGAATTTACATTACATCCAGAGCCTTTAATTTCTACAGCAAATTATATTTTATACTGTTTCTCTCTTCCAGTCAAAACTAGTCTTCTTGTCACTGAAACCTCCCAATGTGCATCAAATTCACAGTTACTACACATGGGTTTTCATATTGCTGAGTTCAAAAACTCATCCAGTTCTCAATTATGCCACTTACAATTTTTTAGCAATATTTTGCTAATTACTTTCAGCCTAATTAATACTGTGGATTGGCCTCTCTCTGTGTGCCCTGGAGCCATTTGTTATACTATTTCAGTACAGAGAGTGTTTTGCTACTCATTTGGTTCCCTACCTGGCACCATGACGGATGCTGGGATAAAGGCTCGAGCCTCTGGTGTTTTCCTGCAGGATCTGAATCCCTGCTGCAAACTTTAGGCTGCAGACCAGTTTGAATTTAGAAAAACATGCTGAATCATTGGCAGGTTTGGTGCAGCTTGCTTCTATCACACAGTAAGGGACTGTTTTTGTTGAATCTTGAAAGAAAAACTTTTCTGTTCCCAGTGGCTTGCGACAGGATACTGATAGCTCATGTCAGGACACTCATTTTTCAACATTTTCAAACTGTAAATTATATCTGAAAATACAGAATGCAATTAAAGTGAATATTGCAGAGTCTCTTGCTGCTGCAAGTCACCATTTCTGGCAATTGTCATCATTTGTGACATAAGAAACAGTATGGGAGCCCAGTGTCAGAGGTTGCATATCAGCTTCTATCCTGTCAGAAGAAATTTAATATTTAAACATGCATTCAGAATACTGATACTGGAATAATGGTAGTGCAATGCAATGAAGACTTGAGCCCTTAATATCTAATCTAGTATTGAACATTTAAATACAAAGCCTCTTCTCACAGGATCGGAACAGATAGTCTCTAGCTCTGGAATGTTATGTACTTGGGATTTCAGATGTCACTCATACCATTTTTTTGTTCTTCACTAATCTGAGTATTAGACTCAGCAGACATCAGAAATCACCTCCAGTTAGATTCCTGGGCAAGACACCAGTGATGACAAAGCAATGCAATCCTCCTGTCACCTTCACCACAGCAGGGACACAGTGGTCTGACATAATGTGGCACACTTACCAGGGTGGTTTTGGCTAAGGGAGGCACAGGACCGGCAGGATACAGACAGCAGCTGTTGTATACCCCTGGGAGTCACTCATGGGCTGCCCACATGGAATGCTTTGGGTCAGCCTGGCACCAACAGGGCAGTTGTCCCGTGCAGGTGTTAAAATCACCTGTGCACATACTCACTTGTACTGTTCCTCCACTTATCAATTAGAAAGGCCCTTCATTTTGAAATGCAGTAAGTAGCAGAGATGACACCTGGTGTAGTCTGGTGTAAAGAAGGATTGTGCAAACCCCAAAACAAACTCAGGTCCTAGGCATAAACTTCCATTTAACAGTTCCAGGAGCAAACATCAAATAGAGTACGTGCTCCCTCTCTCTTTGCTTGTCATAACTTCCTAAGTGTCATGAAGGAACTGTCTCATTTAGCATGGCCTCTCCTCTGGAGCACATTCTTTCATTGGTCCACAAGAGCTTGGGTATGGCAGCCAGCAAAGCAAAGGCCACTCCTCTGCTTTCACTCTTGTCTAATATTTCATGTGTTGTTTCAAATTATTTCTTTGTTGCTATCTGGGTACAGCAATGTAACCTGCTTTCACTCATTGATAACAGCTTCTGAAACTTCCACAGTCTCTGCCCATTTCTGGTTTTAGTAACCAGTTACAGAATCAAAACCCTATAATAGTAAGTAATATATTTCATGTCTGTAACTGTATATTTCCTCTAATTTTTAGCAAACTTTATTCTTTACTGTGAGAAATATACAGTAAAAGAAAAAAAAACAGCAATCTACAGACATCTGAGATGATAACATACACAGCATTAAGTTCTGCACTGTCTGTTACAGTTTAAAGTGCTACACATCAATAGATGTATCTCTCATGTATCTCTCACTGCCAGTACACAGTAAAACTGGTTTAAATCCAATACACAACAATTTTAATTTTACCAGAATCCAGTGATGATAACGTGAGTCCATGTTATATTCCATAATTTAAAAGAGAAGGGAAAAAGGGAAAGGGGGAACAGTATTCGCTGTTTATAGGTCAACAGAACTAAAATGCCCAACAATAAAAATATCTCCACTACCATATTTCTAGCACAATAATCCTATTACGCTACTGGGACCTAATCAGGATAGTCTCCAAAAGTTGTAAATGGAGGACAAGGTTCAGAAAATACTTGCACTCAGTTTAGGACAATGTGCCCTGTTTAAGACATAAAATACTTTCACTGCTCCCTTACCACCTGTATTTGCTCACCATACGTGAAGCAGAGTGTAGGGCCCAAAGAGTTGCTCTCCTCACAGCTCTATTATGTTTAGAGGAGAGGGTACTAATTAAATTTAAATACATAGGTCAAATATTCATGCTAATTGAGTTTTAAATCAACAGAATATGCACGCTATGATGGTTGAGAGTTTCCAGATAACTAGAAACACTAGCTGACAAAAACTTAAGATTTGTCCAGAAGGGAGATTTTGTTTTGAATAAACCATAAAAATTTCCAAGCAGTTGCTGGAAATTCACAGTTAATGTTCAAAAGCTTACTCATTTTATTAACTGGTAAGGAATAATTAACATTATTTTATAATTATCTATTTGAAATATACAAATCAACCAATTAATTAATTGATCATTAAATAAATATTTGACTATTTAAATTGTAGGAGATAGGTTAAATACTTATTAATTAATCAATTCATTCATATGTGCTTTAAAATAATAAGGATCAAAGTAATGAAATTCAATATGGATTGACTTTAACAAGCATTAAAAAATTTATTTGACTTTCTTTCCCATTTCTTTAGAGATCCAGTCAAATTTCAGGTGCAACTGATGTATTCCTAAGTCTTTTTCATTTTAGTGTTCCCTTGGAAGAAAGTGCCAATTTGATGTTAAGATTATTTTTGTGGACAGATACACTATAGTAAGATATTTTGTGGGTTACTGTAAGCCAACAATACCAAAACTATGAAGATTAATGCAGGGACCTAACAGCTATTTGTCCAAGCCCTTTTGTGACATCTAAAACAGTTTTATAAACTGGGTTCTAAAAAAGAAAATGGAGTTGTTGCATCAGAGAAAAATAATCTAGTAGCATCTTGGTTCAATTTCTGCCTCAAATTTCACATTTAATTGCCTGTTAACTCCAAAGGGAAATCTTAATTCTAAAGAATAATATGCATTACCTCATTCACACTCACACGCATGATGAGCTCTCTATTCTTCCTTCTGTTTTACAGAGTTAGGAATTCACCAAACAACACTGAATGTAGCTATTGATGGAAAACTGGTAGCAGCTTCATATGATGCTCCTACAAAAGTACTGTTATTCCCAGAGTAAAGAAAAAAGGAAGGCAAGTTGCATCACTTTTGTTACAGAGTGCGAATTTTCAGCACATGGCAGAAAATTCAACAAGCTCAGGTGTTGCTGCTAAGTGTTACTTCCCTAAGACAAACCAGCAAATCGACAGGTCCTCAGTAAGCAGCTTTTACTAAAAAAATAAAAAATAAAAATAATTTTTTTAAAAAAATCACCTTTGACTGTGAACTGCTGAGAAGAAACTTGCCCCAACTTCAGCAAGAAGTGTAGTGACTCAAAGCAGTAGTTAGTGGTGCTGAACTGGAACAGAGTGAAGCTATAGTACAGCAATTTTCTCACATCCTAGTGGAAAGGTTTGTTCTATAAGAAACAGCAAGAACCAAAAGAAAAGTCTTGGAACACAAGATAGAAGTGATGGCAGAGGACTCTTTCTCTGTTTGTTTATGCATGGAAAAAGCTGATTTGGGATGGAAGCCACATTTTAGAAGCTTCACTTTTCTCCCTTTCCAGCACAGAAAAAGTAAGACCATTAGATTAAGATATACCATGTCCAGGCAAACAACCAGAAAAATAAGGGTGTGTTTGGTGAAAATATAATTCTAAACTTTCATAAAATAAGTCATAAGGTAAGGCTTTGTTTTTCAGAAAAGAATCAAGAGAATACCACGAAAATGAGTTCTTTAGTTTCCATACTCCTATTTGCAATTATTGCAAGCAGTTTGGGAAACAAAATCCTTTATAATTAAACTGTAGCTACCATTTAAAGAAATATGATGTCTTCATAACAGCAGAGGCTCTTCTTGAATGACTTGCAACACTCATAAACAGCTCTTTGATTGTTTTACTCTGTTGTTCACCATTATTCAATTGCAGAAATAGTCACAATCTGCTTAAATCACAGGATATTGACTCATCATGAATATCTCCACGTTCTTTTTGCAGCTAAATACAACAAGATGTCAATATGATGCTTAAATCAAGGCAGCAATAAGTTCAGTCAATTGTAGCCAAGAGGAAAGTTATTTTAAAATACTTGGTGATCTGAAAATCAAATTTTGTGGGTTTGTATTTTTTAGACATTTGAGGCAATTTGTTCTCATCAAAGTTACTGGAGATTTTCATGCTGATAGCCAAACTTAGCAACTATTTTATAATTAATATGCAGAAGATGGGTCAGAGGTAAGCTTAATTCTAGTCTTTTGTAATTTATGAGAGGTTTAAAGCAAAGAATTTTAGATATTTTTTTAATTGTAGTATTTGTATGTTTGAATTTTGTTTGTGTATAGAAAGTTGCTAGAGCCTCCTGGACTGCTGAAAGCTAGATCCTCCTTAGTAACAATGTCAATATAGCCTAAGCTTGTAAATACAGCAAATAACAAACGCTGAGGGGAATGCAGACAAATTTCCCAGTTCCAGAAGAGTCCCAAAATATTTCAAAAAGCCAAAATAAACAAATGGATGCAAAGAAAAAAAAAAAAATCAATTCTACCCACTTATTTTCAGGTCTTAGCTTAATAAATAGTAAAAATGTTTGCCAATGAATACAGAAAGGTAGTACTGTCATACTGTCAGACACAACAGAACAGAAGAAACAGTATTTGGGGGTGTCCATATGTATTTCCTGCCTTGTATTTTCTTGCTTTTGCACTGCTGTGTGCAGAATTTCACTTAGCAGTGCAAGGAAAATATTCTGATGTCCTACAATATTTCATCAAATGTTGTATTAGATTTGGGTTTTAGGGAGCAGAAAAGTTTTTTCTAAAGTTCTTTTAGTCTGATGTAATGAAATTATATCCTTTAGCTTCTCCCCACCACATTATTATCCAGGCATCTCAGTCCACATAACAACCAAATTCAAAACATCTACAGAAGCAAGAAATCTGGTTCTGTACTGAATTATGGTGCTCACTCAACCATTTTCCATCTGGACTAAATTAGGGCGTGCATGTTATTAAAGCTCATAAAAGCTCTTAGTCCTCCTTGAACTCCTGTTCTTTTACACTATAGCCATGATTGTCCTGCTTTGTTCTCCTCCAGGATAAATGGTACTGTGATAAAACCAATTTCATCTTCCTCTGAAGAAAAAAAAATCATGATGTGTCATTTGTAGATGAGAAATTCCCACAGCAAATTGATCAGCCTCCCTGTGTGTTCAAAACGATCCCACCTCCACCTCAGTGTCCAACAGACATCAAAAATTTGGCTTTCACCTTCAGAGACATTTCCCCCATTTGGGAGACAGGTTACCTGCAAATATGTGTTTGTGCACACATGTATGCCCACATATATGCACATAAGAGTGTGCAAACACAAAAACAAGCACAAATGCACACATGCTTGGTCCAGAGTTGTGCTGTTCCACAGCCACAGTGCTCTGTATTTTCCTGTCAATGGCTATTCTCAGGAATTCTTTAACAAAGGTTATCGTGCACAAGTCCTATAAAATTGTATTTAACCTCTGAGTTGAGAAGGGAATTTCCAGTGAGCACTGACTCCAGAAGATGGAAAACTCTATTACATATAGGTGAAAGTGCTCTATACAAAGAGCCAGGTATGTACAGGTTCACTACAAAATACTCTGCTATAAATATTACTTTCAAAACAAACTTTCATATAGTTTTAAATCATGCCATGGTCATATGAACTCATATTGTCCTTAAAGAGTGCTAGTAAGTAGCATTTTTTCACAGCATTTTTTTTTTCCAGCAGTTTGTGATAATAAAATATGAGTGATTCAAGCCCTAACACTTACAGGCACCAATGGCTTAATTATTTAACAGTTCCTGGACTGCTGATATTTCCAGCCTGTGGACTTAGTTACAAGCGCAGACCTAGGGAGTTGTGTTACTGAAAACAGATTATTAAATAATGAAATACAGGCTTTGAAAAGCCTCTGAGATGTTTACCTTTAGGAATAAGACCAGCATTAAGAGATTTCTAATAAAATATTGAATGAATTAAGGGACTTCCTTTTTCTGTATGCAGAGGTTACATTTAAATCCCTTCACTGCATAGCAGCCTTAGGCAACACAACCTGACTTGACGTTCTGTTGCCTTGAAAAGCATGAAGGTTTTCTACATGAAAGGCAGGCAGGACTCTTCCTTCTACTCTTCGCTTGTTCTCTAGGCTCCCTAGCTGAGTAGGGCTGTAGTGATTGAACTGAAAACCCTAGAAAGATTTTTCCTGACTTTCATTGGATTTTAAGTGTACGTGTGTTTATTTTCTGGCATTGGAGCTGTAGCAAAGCTAACTTTTATTTGTGAAGCTCCTAACAGAAGCATCCTTAAGCCATGTCAAGCCACACAAGACCAAAAGGTCCTGGCCACCAGTGAGCATAAAAGAAGACTAAAGGCCCATGGGGTCATTTACGTAGACAATGTTGATGAAAGTCAAGACAAACAGGTTGCTACTCTGAGTTTCCAAAAGCACCCTTTGAGAACTATACAAAAAAATAATAACAGGTATTTTCCAAATATGCTCCTATAATTTTCTCCCTTCTAAATGTTATTTTTCAAAAGCACTTTAATGGTAAGAAACACTAAAACCTAGGCTTTAGAAAACTTTGACTGAGACCAGACTCTGTGATCCATTAGCAGCACCACAAAGGTCCCTTTCATCACAGCCATATCTGGTACCTATGTCCTAGGTATACATCTTTTAGCATTATAGCTTCAACTAAAAATCTGATTCTCTGCCTGAACCACTCTCTCATCAAATACTGGCAGCCAGTTCCTGTCACTGCACCTTTTCCTGACACACAAGAAAGTATTTGGCTGGTATAGCTGTGTGATAAGGCATAAAAGAGCGTGTGTACAGTCCCAGGTGTAGGCTGTCAAACACCAACTCTGCACTCCCTGGCTGCCCCCAGACTCCTGAAGAGTGAGCTAAGTTTGGCTGGGAAGCCGGGTAACTGCCTGAGTGATAATGGCTGTAATAGCCATGGGTGACACCACTGGAATCTTCTGTGGTACTGACACAAAATACTGTGTCTTGTGATAATGACAACTATTGTAGTATCTGCAAAAACGTTAAGTATAAAGGATTAGGTATCTGCAGATAGGTATGAAGGTTTTCCTTCTCTTCACAAGTCTCCTGTTTGAGAGAATTTGTTCTCACTGTGAAGGGCTGCAAAGGGGTCTGTGACCTCTCCAGGATTTCACCACCAAGGTTACATGAAGCATCTTTTCATCTTCTCCCATACCGTCAGACCTCAGTGTGAACTCATTGCTGACTTCAGACAAACTGCATCTCTGTTCTAGCACTTCACCTGGCAAAAGCTGAAGAGCTGATGTTTGGGCCCAAACGGAGGAGTACAGCCTTCGTCCTGCCTATTCCTCTCTGAGGACAGTGAGAAAAGGCCTGTCCCATTTCCAGGGGAGGATGAGAGACATGGAGAAAGCAGGTAAACAGCAAATGAAACTGACCCCTCTAGTGTATATCACTTACATTGCCCAGTTTTATAATTGGCAAGAAGAAGAAAAAAAATACACATTCTGCTATGGAATATTCCCGAGTTCTTTGTGCTATTATTTGTTTGCCATACCGATTTTAAGCCAGCATTTAGTGAACCAATAGAATTTTCAATGCTCCTCAGAACACACAAACTTCAGCTGAAGAAAGCAGTTGTCATTTTCCTGAGAGGTCTTAGTGGAATGCATAAATTGTTCACAATAATTTACTGTTCTCTTAAGCCATCTCACATAGAGCAGAAAGCATAGTAAAGGATGATTGTCCATCAGAGCCAAAAAAGGCTGCTTAGCTAACTGCATTAACAGTTTCATGTCAGGCATCTTGTAAAGAAAATCTCCATACTCTCAGGCCTGACAGTTACACCCTACACAAAGGAAGTAGATAGATATTTTACTCCTAGATATTTTACTTGGCTAGCAATAACACTCTTATTCTGCAGCACTGTTTGATCTTTTCATTCTAGGGTATAGACTGGCCTGACCCATGCAGTTTTGGTTTAAGGGCTGATGCAGCAGATTCCACAGTAAGGACTCAAGTATGGGATTTCGATCTAGCCCTACTCTCCTGTGCAGTCAAAAATACAGGACATCTGAATCATTTCTGGCTGGGACCGTAAAGAGTTTAAACACAGCTTAAAACAGTTTTACATACCAAAACAGGGTTTAATACCTCTGTCCCTTGTGGTGATTCCATCTATCATTGCCCAGACATTCTTAGAGTCTGCCTACAGGCTGCAAGTCCCCTTGTTCCTGACTTGGCCAAACTGAATCTGTCACTGACCGAATAGTAACTTAGAATGGATTTCTCAAAAGAAAGCATTACTTGTTCTTTTCCTTAAAGGTCTATAGCACGTAGAGAAAATGTCACAACAAAGAGCTCCCTGTATATGTTTCTCTTTAACTGCACCTCAATCTTGCCTAGCATCTAAAGGATAATTCCCCTCATCCTAGCTGATCCTCATCTGTGATAGGGGATCATATCAAAAGGACTGGATGCTTCACTGTGATTAAAAAGATAAGTAGGAAAAGGTCAAGGGAATTGCTTCAGTAGATGATATCTCTGTCTGAAACTAACAACAGAAAGCCAAGAAGACGGTAAGAAAAAAAAAATCAGAACCACTAGGGTCTAGATATACATCCAAGAAAACTTTGAAATCCAAGACTTGTCAGACAAGTCAGCTTTCATTTCTATGGACATCTTGGCCACTGGTCTTTTTCTGAATCCTTAATCTTCTTTTGTTTTCCCTTTAAGAAGTCATTCCCAATACTTGTTCCTGGTGTCAGAACATACAGTTGCTATTCCCATGACATACTCACTGTCAGAGTTTGTCTCCATACTCGTCACCTCAGATGGGATGTAGATTGTTTGGCATGGGATGTGTGACTTACACTAGGGTCATTAATTCTTGATACATCTGCAAAGCTCTTGATCTTAGTCTTAGTCTTCTAAGCAAACTTTTTTTAAAGAAAGGGGAAAAGCAGGCTGCAACCTTAATTTTTTTTTTTTTTTGACTGCCAACAACAAAGGAACTAACAAGCAAGACTCTGTCCCACCTCTACATGCCTGTGCAAATGAAACAGAACAGAGAAATATTCCCTAACTCTGTTTCCAAGAGCTGCAAACATTACGGGTAGAGAGTGTATATGCTATTTCAGATCAGTGTAGTTTTCAAAGATGCTGTCTTTTTTGAATCTTGGACAATGGTAAGACATCTACATGCTATTCCTCTGGAAAAGCAGCAACATCACAGATAACTCTATGTGATTATTTGTGCGATTAGTTTTTTTAGATATATTCTTTAGTGCATTGTACAGCCAGTCTCCAAAGAAGGGCAGACAGACATACATAGACTGATTTCTCTTGCTGCTTACTACGGACAGGCGTTGAAGTACAAATTTTCCTGAAACACTGTTTAAACTAAAAAAAAACTAAATGCAACTATTAACCCTTCATAGCTGTAAACTCAGGTAAAAGAGTATCCTCATGACCAACCTAATAGAACTGTAATTGTGCATGATTTCTGAGGAAATCACTAGTTTCCAGAAGTTCACAGGAAACACCTCATGTATAAGCACACAGCAGTCACTGTCGCCAGAGCAGCATACTTTCATCTAGCACAAGTGGATGCAGAATGTAGTGGGCCACCAAAGAACAATTTCAAACATTCCTTTCACTCTCCCTGCACATCAAATCACCCATGATAGGCTCCATAATGCAATTATCAGAGAGAAATCCCCACATTCAAAGTATAACAAAAATCTTACCAGAGCTCATGACCTGTCCATTCATATGCTGTACCTGAAAAAAGAGCTTTGATTTAGAAAATAATAGGGCTTTTCTGAAAGCCTAGATCATTGTTAATAATTATTTACTTGTTTATTTATATGGCCAATTCAATTGCCCTCACACAAGATTTTTCTTGGTCAGCTTTTTTCACCTAAGGGCATGATTTTCCTCTTTTCCCTTGTATGTAACTACGATGTTGTAAATACCAGTATGCCTTCTGGGATGAATTGAAAATACAAGAGGCACCATGCCATACTTCACAGCGTTTATCTCCAAGAACTGCATAAGCAGGAAGTGATCTGCAAGGGTAATTAACAGATGGCTTTCTTTTTTATTTTCCATAATAATCTGGGCAGACAGTGTTCATATGTCAGAATCACAGTTATGTACAAGGAACCTTCAAACAATGGTCCAGTGCATTCAGGTATGTCTAATAGCTGAGTTAAGACATTCTAATACTTTTAAGTATTTATTTCAGACTACAATTGGCTGGTTGGTGGAAATTTTTGTCAAATTCAGAGCTCAGCCTTTATTAATATGGATTAAATTTGTCTAGTGCAGGCAAGTGGTAACTTGTGCAGTATGGCTTTACCTAGATTTCTAAGAAGCACTGAGCTCCACAGAGCTTGGAAACATGTTATTTAATGCATGTGGTTTAAATACAGAATTACAGAACAGTTGAGGTTGGAAGGTACATCTGAGATTGTCTTGTCCAACCTCCATGATCTAGCAGGGTCACCGAAACACATTGCTCAGAACAGTGTCCAGAGAGCTTTTGAAAATCTCCAGGGATGGAGAACAAGAACACAGCCTCTCTGGGCAACCTTTGCCAGTGCTCAGTGCTCAGTCACACTCACAGAAAAAAAAAAAAAAAAAAAAAAAAAAAAAAAAAAAAAAAGTGTTTCCTGATGTTTAGACAGAACTTCCTGTGTTTCAGTTTGTGCCCATTGCTTTTTGTTCTGTCACTGGGCACCATGAAAGAGCCTGGCCCTGTTGTCTTTGTCACCTGCCCTTCACATATTTGTACACATTGATGGAGAGCCTTCACTTTTGCCAGATGAACAGTCCCAGCTCTCTCAGCCTTTCCTCATATGAGAGATGTTCCCATCCCTCTGTCATCTTGTTGGCCCTTCCCTGGAATCTCCAGTATGTCCATATTGCTCTCATACTGGGGAGCCAAGGAGTGGACCCAGCACTCCAGGTGTGGCCTGACCAATGCTGAGTTGACGGAAAGCATTACCTCCCTCGACCTGCTGGCAACATTCATCCTAACATAGTCCATCAAATAAATACACATTATATATCAAATAAATCATACAGAAGAAATATCGGACATAACTTTCACAGCAAAATTTGTGTGGTTTTCCTCTTTTTAACACAACCCTGGGCTTCAGTTTTACATACAGCCTCTGAAGCCTACACTGTTTACAGCTGATGCCAGATGCAGAGCCAGACTGTGACAGGTGGATACCGAGAACAATCCACCCAAAGTCCACTCAAGGACCAAGCAGTTGCACAAATGGAGGGGATGCTTTTTCCTTTGCAGCATCAGGGAGGAATTGTCCCCTCCAGCATCCCCAAAGAGAAAAAAAAGGTAGCATTGTAGGAAAGGATAAGAGTATCCAGGAAGTTAATATTCTACACTTCCTGAAGTGGGGTAGCTCTGGGCAGCTTTCTACTATGCAGAGAGTTCTTTCCTACTTAAGGTGAAATTTCCCCTTGAGCTACCCAGGGGCTGAGACAGCACTGCACTGGCCTGAATCCAGACTCTAAATAATATGCCTTAATCTACATCTTAAAACTTTGTTAAAGATAACCTTTAAAGATAAATTAAACTTGACTCACCTTGAAATGTCCCCTTTCTGATTTCCCAATCATTTTCATAACATTATCACCTTAAAAGAGATAAAAAATACCACATTATTTAAAAAGCAGATACAAAACAATGAGCTTACATCTTTCAAATAAATGAGAGATTTTTCTTCTGTCTAGCTGATTTTTAAACTGTCCTTATTTTTAAGTAATACAAGCCTTTCATTTGGTTCATTTTCTATTAATATTTTTAAGAAGTCTTAAATAAAACAACAGGAGGTTTCTTAGTAGACATCTGTTCCATAAGTAACCCTTGCTTCCTGCTATTTATTGTGTTTGTTTAGCTAGAATAATTGCTCTCAGACTTTCAAGGGCCATTATGGTTTTCTGCTCCCAAGACCTCCCCTTGGCCTGACTTACAAAGAGCAAGAAATTGGCTCCTACACTTGCTGACATGTGGCTGGTCAAATCTATAGAGAAGTCATGTAGCGGTGAAGAGCACATTAATCAAAGATGATAGGAAAATACAACTGTCCTGCATTACAAGGACAGCTGAACAATTCACCATGAGCTTTAAGCAGACTGGGTTCTCCTGCTTTTATCAGACAATAAACAGACTTCATTATAAATATAAATGCAAATGACCAGGGTCTGCTTTCAAAACACAACTTTAAATCTAGTGAGATTGTGTTCAAGTCAAAGCAACCAACCTGGTATATTGGCATGAAAGCCAACTGAGAAACAAAATCTGTAAGCATTGAACAAGACTTCTGACAATGAATGCAAACAGAGATGTATCTATACACGATTCTACAGAAAGAGCTGTACATGAATATCTCCCTTCTTTCTTTCAACCCTATTCCTGTTTCCTGCAGGCATGAAGAAATGTTTCCTTCATGTTTCTAGCCTTAGAGGCATCATTTAATATCATAGCTAAAACAGTGGTAAAAGCTACAAAGCTACAAAGAAGCTTTGTTTGCTTGCTGTACCCACACTATTAAAAAATTTACCGTCTATACTCTCTCTTTTCTCTGCAGAAGGAAAACTGACATCTGCCCAGAGAAAGCAAGCTCTGTCTGCATGACCGTCTCTCCCTGAAGGTTCTCTCAGAAAGGATGGCAGTGTGGGATCAGCTGGAAGTCATCGCAGAAATTCATCAAACCAGATCACCTCTGCATCTTTTCCTTACCTTTCTTATCAGATTTTCCCCCTCTGGGGGGGTTCTGTGCCATCAGGGATGCACAACACTTTGTATGTGTGAGATCCTCAGCCTAGATTGCTAGCAGTGCTTAGCTACCTTGCTCCTTTGTTTCTCTGACTGAGAATGTGAGTCTTTAATTAGTACACAGATAGGTTTAGATGGTAGTCAATTGACAGAGGGACACATAGTATGTGCATATGCTATATTCATATACTAATATAAAGCAATAGAAATATTCAAAATGCCTCTCAAAAGCTACAAAAATGATAGAATAAAACTTATTTTCTAACCATTTAGCATCGTTGTTTGTTGATTTTCTTATATACAGGTTCTAAATGCAACTACATTTGTAATTTGTTACTGTGTATTAGTAATGTTATAAACCTGTATGAACTTTATTCCCAGACTGATGGACTTTAATCCTAAAATCCTGCCAAGAAAAACATTTCACATTCACTGCAGTGAGTGAGAGCTCCACAAATGTAGAAGGAAGTCATTTACCAGATGTTACTATTTGTCTTTCTAGTCTGTCTTTGACTTTTGCTTATTTTCTCTTGACCTTGTAGGCTTCTCCCATACACACTTGGTGCTGAAAAACAAATGTGAAACTTTTGAAAGGCAGTTGTTATCCAGCTAAGAAGTTTCTTGAGACCTAATACTTATACCTTTGTAGTGTGTCAACAGAGCTACTCATACAGTTTGACCACCATATCATGTTTCTGACTTTGCTAACATCACAGCCGGTACTGAACAAATAAACCAATAAAATCCCAGCTAAGAAATGCAGCCAAATTACCTCGTTCAGAATCACAGAAAAGGAAGATTAGATGATTGGTGTATATCTATGACAATATAGCCTGTCTTTAACGAAAAAGTCTGGAACAACAGTATCAGTTATTCAACAACTGAACTGAATGTAGTCATTTCCATTTCATATTTTAAAACCACCTTCTCCTTTCTTGTCCTAAATAAACAGGACACTGCTGGTGGTCATAAAGCTACACGGCATTTCAAACGTATATGGTCACTTATTGATACATTTGTTCACATACACATAGATGTTCAGCCCAAATTCCTGCTGTGTTAGCTAAACCTGGGGGTTATGTGTGGATCACTGTTTCTAGATCTGTTTCACTGAATTAAGAGTCATGCTCTGGCTCACCACAGATGTAACTAGCACAAACTACCTTTGAAGCTATTCAACTTCAAGAACCATTGAAAAGTTTCCAAAAAATAAAAATAAAAAAAGTGTCCAGAGTAACGGTCTGAAATCATCCAACATTAACAGGGGAAGAAAATACAAAATAAGCAAATTGTGAAAAGCAATTTCTTCTACACCATTACTTCAGGTTTTCCTGGGCTCTGCTTTTGCCAGCTGAACTTCAGCAGCTCCATGAAAAACATGGGGACATGTTGTTGTTTAAGCTGTGTGTGCAGAAGTGGGATTTAGTCATGTACTGTTGGTGTTTTTTTGTTGGATTTTTTTTCCATTATTGCACCACTTTCTTTTCTCCAAATGCCTGCCATAAATGTTTTATAACATGGGAGAATAGAACTGAAACAGAAAGCAGGAAACATCTGGAGCCCCAGCTCTGTATGTACAAGAGTATTAAAAGGACAACCTTTCCTTCCATGATTGCTCTGCACAATGGGCAAATGCTCCAGAGTTGTGCTTGTGAGATGGATGGGAGGAAATCTAACAGCAGGTTTCTTGTTGCTAGTTGAAGGCAGAGCAATAGCCCTCAGGCAGAAACTCTGCCATACTCAAATTGATTTGAGATATAGTCTAAGTCCCTTAGTTTTGGTCAATCCTAGCAAAAAGGTAGAAATGAAAATAAGGCAAAAAAATGAGCCTGAGATTGAAATCAGCCCAGGCAACAAATAGAACACAGCTGTACTAAAGGAATAGCCTAATTCAGCAAAAATGCTTTGACCAAGACTGTAACCGTGGGACCAGTCACTGAACAAAGAAGCAGAGACAGAGATTCACATGTATTGCATCCAAGAATGACAGGCCACCATCAGAAGTGAAAACATCCTAGCTGGGACTAATAAAGAAAGTCAGCTGCAGCAGTAATCATGTCAGGGGAAATTTAAATCTGTAGGTATTTGAGGCTCAGTATAACCACAATAAACATGATGTGTTTTATTTCTAGTGGAAGATTCAGGATGGTCCATCACACTAGTTGAGGCTTTGTTTCTACTCAAACAGTTGTGTCCATTTTTATCTCAGTGTAACATGTATAACTGTGATACTCCTCAGAAGTTATGGAAAAGATCCAAGGCATTTCAGTCTAGAATGGCCTGGCATAAAGAATTAAATGAAATATTCCTTAGGAAGATAGTGAAAATGAGATTCGCACTAGTAATTCAGGTAAGATGAAGAACAGAGAAGTGACAACGGTAAAGGTAAATAGTTTGGCTTCAATTCAATTGGCTATGTGAATCAGCGACTCCTTGGGTCTGATTTTGTCTTTCACTGAAGCTCTTGCACCACTGTTACATCACTCCAGAAATATTCTGTTAGGGCCAACACGTATTTTGAAACATTGCAATATTTTAATCATTCCAGTCTGAATAGTCATTTCATCTTAAATAAAAATACTTTAAAACCTTGACGGGAAGAAATTAAAATGTATCACAGAGCCAAATAACAGCTAGAGTTCATATTTTAAAAACCCTTAAAATAAATGCACTCTTTTCCTTAGTAATTAATAACTTTGCTTAGGTTTGTACAAACATTGATATATTCCTGTTTTCACAGAAATTTATTGCAAGTCAAAGAACAATAACCAGAAAAACACATGAAAATTACTCAGATAATTGCAGTTGCTTGAAATATGGCTAGGAAAATAAGCACACATGCACATACATAATTTTATCTTCAAAGGTCTCTTTTCTTTGAGGCATACCCTATTATTCAGAAACAGATAATACATGTAAATTTTGCAACAGTATAGAGTTTTAAGTAGATCAGAGACATAAACACTAACAGAGGGAAAAAAAAAAAAAAAAGTAAAATGACTAGTTATCATATGACTCCCAGAAGCTACAAACAAACACAAAAACCAAACAAGCTCACTGATAAAACAGAAGTGAACTGTGTATTTTTTCCTGAATTATCCTGGGAACGTATTTTAGAAATGTGCACATGAGTAACTTGGATGTATATGTCACATGGATAGAAGTGTTAGCAAAATAATCATTGGTTACTTTTCCTGTTGAACCTTCTCTTATTTTGCGCTTGCACAGCATCTGTACAACAAGCTGTTAATTGATAAGTCTGTTGGGAGAAGAAAAGTCAAGAGATCCTTATGTCAGAAAAAGAGGAAAGTTGTGTGTAGAGTGACAGACAAATAAGGGTTCTACTTAGCAACTTGGAAAATCAACTTAGAAAACTCAGCATTCAAGAACTGCTTTTTAACGGTCTTTGTTTCTGAAATACTTTGATAGATGTAGATACAGAAAAGGGCACAGCTGGGAAGGAAAGAAAAAGGTAGTTTTGTACATGCAAAACTTCTCTAAGGGAGAATGTGTTTGGGGGCAGTTTTGCTCTTTCTGTTCTCTTTCCAAAGCCATCAGAAATGTGCCTACTTTTCCACATCTGTGATGGCTAAATCCTGAAAATGAAGTTGCTAAATCTATTCAACATCTCTGAGTTTGGGTGCTTATCAGAACATTCCCAAACTACCTGACAGGACACCCCAGCTACCTTTCAGGACACAGAGATACACTTGAACAATATGCTCTTGAATGAATTCTGTAGTTGGAGTAGGTGCCACTACCCTTTCTCCATTGTGTTTTCCTTACACATAACTAAGCATAAAAAGATAAAAAGCATACATTTTGCAAAACCTGAACTTTGCTTGATGAGGGTAGTCCTACCTCACCACTAATTTCAGTAGCTGAAAGCCAGTTTTAGGGACCTTGTTCTGCTCTTGCTCTAATTTAAAAGCTCTATAACTGCAGTGGAAGTATGGAGGTGAGTTTGAGTTCTTGTTGGATAATATTTTAAGCAAACAAAAATACCTCGGTGTCTTGTAAAAAAAAAAAAAAAAAGAGAAAAAAAATGAATTTGTACAACAGATAAAGAACAAACAGAAGCACAAAGTGTGAAGTCCTTGCTGTTTCTGCCATAGAAACAGGGTCTTGTTTTCCTTTGTTGAGTTCACTGCTGTTTTTGTGTCATTGTTGTTCAGGGAATTTTAGTCATACAGTGACAAGTATCACAGTTCACACATCAAGTCCTGCCAAGAGACAGGAAGGAGGAGGGGAAGACAGTCTGCTTATAAAAGAAAAAAAAAAAATAAAGGCAAGGGAAAATTTGATACAATCATGGAAAAACACTGAGATCCTCAGCAGTCCAGTTAACTCATTTGCTTTAAAGACAACAATGCTTTTTTAAAAGAGACTACATGAAACAAGTGAAAACACTAAGAATTATGCTGGGGTAAGTGGTATCACATGGAGTAAATGTTCTGCAGACCATTCTGAATCAAATATCTTTTGCAGGTGAATGAGGGAGATTTTCTTAATGTCCCAGCTAACTTTTCACTTCTTTGTTCTGGCCAGTTCATGTGCATAAGAGCACAGTTATGATCTACAAAAGTGGTTAGGAAGAAATCTGTAAATTCATATGCCTGATTTATATATATAAATATCTATTTACAATTTAATGTGAGCAGAAAACACTCCTGCTCAGACTCGGAGCTGTGCACATCCTTTTACCTATAAAGTCTTTGCTATTGAGTGCTGCCCAATAATCAGAGTGAATCAGAGATTGGGCATAGACCTAGGAGAGCTGGATACTGGTATTTTTGGAGATAAACCAGCTTCAGGCTCTTCTGGGAACACCACCACAAATTAAGCATGGTGTGAATGTAGCCATTTTTGTTTCAAAATGAGAACAACATAAAACCAGGGTAAGGATGTGGCCACAACCTCCATACAGATGAGGAACACCTCTTTTCTGTGCTCCACAGCATACACAGAATCATAAAGCCATTACTTGATGCTGTACTATTAATCTATCAATCCTATTGCTAATCAGGGTGTATACATAAAATCATTTTTAAGTTCGCTGAACATAGGAGGATTGGTAAAGAGGACAGTTTGCTGATTCTGAGTTCTCAGGACTGCTTGGTAATTTTGGTACCAGAAAGCAGCATGTGTTTGGTTGTTTGTTTGTCTGTTTTGTTGTTCTTGCTCTTTTGAAGTCCTTTATGTCTTAAGTCCTTGAGGCTTTTTATGTTGTCATAAACCTAAGAAAAAAATAAGCATAAATATACAAAATTAAATATTTTCTGGGAAAACTGTAATGCTGGTTAAGACTAGAAAGTTTTAGTGGATAATAAGCTAGCCACAAAGTGCCTGGTTAATGGTGGGACCAAAAAAGGCAAATGTAATCAGTGGATATCTAAGTAAATATAGAGCATCAACAGGCAACTATTATAGCCCGGTATTTGGCAGAGGTATCATGCTAACAGAATAGTACATCCAGTTCTGATGTCTGCACTCTAAGAAGGGTCCTAATAACATGAAGACAGCTTTGAAAAGGGGAAAGGGAACAAATTATGATCAGAAGAACAAACAGGACTTCTACGAGTGCAACCTCTAGCCTAAACAAAACCAGCTAAAGGGGCGACTTAGTCCATCCTCTGAGTACTGGCCAGGAAATAGAAATATAATAGAAAGTATTTCAAACTCTTAAAGCTATAAGGAGATACTAGGACTACGACTCCAACATAGACAATTTCAAGCCAGAAATAAAGCATGTGTTGTTTGATCGGTTGTGTCTTAAAAACTGGAGATAGAAACATGTCAGAATAACTTTTTTTTTTTTTTTTTTTTTTTTTTTTAAATCAGATACAGATTGTTTTCTAAAAGATATATTCTTTTTCAACATGGAATTAGTTTCCATTAACCTGAAGCATCCAGCAATATGAAATGTACCAGAACACAAACTCCTTAAGAACACCCGAACCAAGGAGGAGTCCTGGATCCTGGGGAAACTTTTCCTGCTGAAAAATGATTGCTGTCTTTTAGCAGATGTGCCCAGGCCTCACTATTGGCAGCCAGACTCCATTTCTGCATCAAGGGAGGAAAACAGTAAACAGCAAAATTGCTTGCCTTTTCCCACTGATTTCCGAAGTATGTCAAGAAATGGCACCACTGAATATTTTTGTGAGGTATAGATAGCTACATAAACAATAATGTAGTTGCAATGCCCAGATTTTGACAGTGTTTAAATGAAAAAAAAAAATGTAAAGGATGCTTCTGAAAATGTTCATAACAGGTGACCATGCCTTTCTTCATAACCCAGCAGATACAAAACTGACTGTATGGTACTGCTACTGCTGTTTTATTGCCAAGAGGGGTTCCTGCCAAAATTTCTCCATTATTTCAAAAAATTTGGGGAATTTAATGGGCAAGATTAGATTTAGATCCAGATGACAGCACAAAGTGAGTTGGGAATGATGTGGAAGCAAAACAATGTGAATGGTATTTGGGGGAACTGTGTTACAGGAAAGTCCGTTCCACCTTCCATGGCATCTCTGCCCAATGCAAAATGTTCCTGTCATCTCTTCCTTCTTTTCTTCTTCACTTACCAAAGATAAAGCACTTATTGTTTGAAAATAAAATGTTTCAGTGACAAGTTTGAAAGTTGTATGTCCATAAATTCATTTTTTATGCTGTTTAAGAGAGGGACATGCTTAAATTCTGCCTTGAGATTGAGGCTTCTGATATCCAACCTGAATGGCAACAACATCCTATAAACACAAGTATACTAATGCTCATGCCAGGGTTCTTACCCACCTTGCTTTGCACTGTACTGTAGTAGAAAGTATATTTTGGAGAGAAGTTAAAAAAAAAAAAAAGAAAAAAAAAAACTTAGCTGTATCAAAAACATGCTGATAAATCAGAGGCACAGACAGCTTTAATAATGAAAAAGCCATCAAAGATTAAACAAGTGATAATAATCTACTGAACACAACAGTTTTGCATTTGCTACAGTGTCACTTTAGAAAATTATCTTCTCCAGGCTTAACTACAAACATATGCACAGTAAAGGATAACAGGACCAATCCTAACTTTTCTTTTGCAATTATAAAATGAAGCTTAGTTAAAGGGAGATTAAGGGAAGGACTGAAAGAAAAAATGAGGAAAGAAAGAGACAGCAAGGGCAGAAAGAGTATCTAGAAGGATGGCTGGCAAGTAGATGGCACGGTCTCAACAGCTGCCATCGTGAAAGCCAGCCAGAAAGGGAGCTGGAGCGTGGCCAGAGCAAGATGCTGTCAAAAAATAGGGACTCTGATGTGGCAGACCCAAGCCCGAAGAAGTTACATGAGCTTGCAGAACGGTGCATGGAGGGCTGCCTCTGAATGAGCAAAGGGTTTTCAGTCTTCTGGAGCAATGAAGACCAGATTACTGAAGGATCACTGAAGCAACCCATTAGAGCTGTAAGTTTTACTGATTTGGGCACCAAATCATGATCTGCGAGCTGGTGCTGACCTCTTAAAAAAGGACGTGGACTTGAGAAAGACTGACTTTATCTTTTAATAACTGTCTTATAGAAAGAGATGGCTAATTTTTAGTAGTAACTTCCAGGATTTTCTGGATTTTCTGACAACTATATTTTCTCACAAAACATTCCTCCACTTTTTCTTTTCAAAGCAGCTCTAATTACAGCAACAGTGAGGAAAAAAATAGCTGAACATGATTTGTCCTAGGGTTATGTAAGATAATAATGAAATATGAAGTCTCCACCTGCAGGTTTATTTGCTGCAGATGTTCCCTTAACTTAAATTTAAAATGAAATATTTTGATGGCTTGCAAATGAATACAGCACGTAATAGTTAAAATGTTGGTTTTCCTACTGGGCGTTTGGCCAACCCTTAAGAAAGTTATCATGGGTTCCCAGTAAAGCACAGAGCATCTCCTGAGAATAGAGGTCTATCCATCATGAGCTCATATGAATTTTATGTTCCAGTTCTCAGAAAAGCATCTTGCTTTTCTTGCACACTATCAACTCATTTACTACATCAGAGCAAAATCTCATTGTTTTATTTACTACAAATTACAGTTTCTTTAAAAGAAACAGCTTGTTTCAACTGAAAATTGGATTAAAGTACATATCTTAAGTAGAAGAAGAAAGGAAGAGAAGATGAAGAAAGAAGAAACAACAAAGAAATAAAGAAAAATATCATGTACTGATGTCCATGTGGTAAACAGAAGCCATCAATGGCTTACCATTAGAATCTGCTCTTCAAAGTTGACAACCTCACTACACTTGCTATCCACATTTACCTTTCATCTAAAACAGATTTCAAACGAATGTTTCTAAATAGGGGCCATTGCTCAGTTTTGCTTTCAATTGTTTACTTTTTCCCTCAAAAGAAACAGAAAATCATTTGAGCTACCTGATATTACTTCCTAAGTGGGACACAATCTGTAAGTGACTGTTCTGCAGATCATTTGCCAACGTACTATCTGTTTCCTGGAATGTTTGGTCTGATAAACAACTGCAATGTATTTGAACCAATTTCCTATGCTAAATGATGCAGTAGTGTCCAGAAATAATGTTTTCTGACAAGGTTTCCACTAGCCATGGTAAAAGAAACAAGATTTTCCTTGTTACAATTTGGTAATAATAATTAGGCATGCAAGGAGTATTTTCAGTATCACACATACAGTCTGCACAATTTTTGGCCAGACTCTTCATCTCTTCAGTCTTGCCTGTCCTTGCAAAAAATGAAATGACTGCCCTTATCATTGTTTCTCCATATATTTGTATGTCTTTGTCTTACCAGACTACCTGTAGATTAGACAAACACTAATGATCCTGTAAAAAGACAAGTATTACCTATCGACAAGATGAGGTTAAAATTTGATAAAAGTACAAATTAAAAAGACGATACCAGTATCAGATTTCAGCAGTCCCCAATAAAAAGAAGAGCAAACTGGGCACATTTACATGAGAAAACATATTCCTCAGTGATGACTAGAAGTAGAGATCAGCAGATACAAAAAAATATTTATAACTGTGGAAGCTTCCTTACTGTTGAAGCAAAAAACATGAACTTGTACACTACAGCTAGACAGTTTAATACAACCTTTGCAGATTTGATTATCATTCTGCTTAAAGCAGCATAACTCAGGAGTAAAGCTTATGAGAATGGACACATAGAAGTGTGAAAGTGACATATAATATGAAAACTAAAGCAATAATGTTGAATCAAACAAAGTTCTAAAGTGAAAATTTATCTTTCAAATCTGTTCTCTGAATTTCACTCATCACACCTGAATGCATAAAGTGGGTGTAAGTCAGAATCAAGCTGTGGTCTACATGCAGACAAATTAGAAATGAATTAGGCCATAAAAGTATATTTGCTTTGTCCACAAAGTCTGCAATACCCAGTCATTAAACAATCATTACTTATGTATTACAAGGTAGTGATATGCTACTCAAAATGTGGGATTGCCATTTTACGTATTGTTCTTTAAAAACAACAACAACAAAAACCAAACCAAACCAAAACATGCCGTTATCTGTAAACTATATGTAAATTAATGATAATCTTTCTGAGAGAAATTTCTCTCCTCTAAGGGTAGACAGGAATAAGTGGGAAGGGATCTGTGTGATATGCTCCCAGGTACTTGGTCACATGCCTGCAACAAGGCTGAGGCATGTTCTGGGCTTACTTGATAACTAACAGCTCCCCTTCGAGCACTTGCCACATTGCACCTGCTAAATATAGAGTAGGACAAAAGGACAATTCATCAGAGAGAAAAGATAAGAGAGTAAAGTTGTAACTGCTCTCTCTCAGCATGCTTGCTGATATATTTATTTTCCATCTCTAGCCACACAATTCCTCTCTTTCTCCTTCATAAAATTAACTACATTTGGAAATTATTTTCTTCCTCATCCCTTCCTCCATCCACCTGTTCTTCTTGTTTTGATACCTACTGAACCCCTCTCCTCCAAGGCTGCTTGTCTTTCATCCTCTGTTATAAAAGAGGTAAATTTCAGCTTGTTGCTGAGGCACAGAAGGGGGAAAGGGGTCACGTCTGAAGATGGTGTAGGGAAAATCTCAACTTGCAAGGAGGAAAGCCATGACAGAAGAAGATAGGAGCTGTGATTATTACTTCTCAGAGAGGCTATTTGCACAGCCATAAGCCATACATTCAACCTTTCCGTCAGAGGCAATAGCAAGGACAAGAGGTAGAGATTAGTTTTTCAGTATGGAAATCTTGTTTCCTTACTCAGAGGTAAACTGTATTGTTTTCTAGTCCCTATAAAATAGTTACTGTGTCTGCTCTTTAGGTTTTGCAGCCATTTCCCTGCTATTTCCCCACAAGGGACTGGAAGGATGCCCTTTTTACAGTCAAGGTTGTGTTAAATTGCCAGGCACCTAATCTCTTCTATTGGGATCAATCCAGGAGACAGTGCCTTGTCTCCCATCCCAGCAGATCTAACTTCTGCACAGCCAGGCATGTCCTACTTGTGTCAAGCCACATCCAAGTTCAGAAGCTGCCATACATTATCAGGTACTAGGTATCTGAACACAACAATTTTTACCTTACTCTTAACCTCATAACCTCAGCCTCTTAACTCTTGCTGTCTGTAAAACTAAAGTTTTCAAGATCAAGACTTCTTGTTCCACGGAGAAAAAGCTATTTCTGACCTGAAGAGCTAGCAGAAAGTGCATACAAAAAATGCCAGAGGGGACATAATAATTCTTTTATGCCTTTATTCCTAATACCTACAAAGTCCACAAAAACCTGTTAATATCATAAGTTAGGTCAAAAAGAGATGTCAAGGAGGAATCATAGTTACAAGAAATTGTTACAAGCAAGAAGCTATGAAAACAGATTTTTTTTCAACTCTATAGCAAAAACTGATTGAAAGATAAGAACAAAGTGGTTCAACCAATGACATGGTATCACTACACTCATGAAAACGAGTGACAAATTGGGTATACTTGCTTGCTGTATGCAATGATGCAACGTTAATAATCAGATAATAAAAGAAGTGCTCTGCTCTAAGGAGCTGTTCCTTTAGCTTGTGTTTGTACTGAGGTTTCTCAGCTGGGGCTGCTGCTATCCTTGCTCCTTAAAACTTAACAAATTAAATTAGAGCATTTTTTTTTTCTTTAAAATGCTGTGTGCCAGACGCCATTTCTTAACAATAGAAAATTTGATGAAAATTTCACTCTAGAATTTTTGGGGGAGGAGAGGGGTTTGAAAATTGTCCTAAAAATAAATATTACATGAAAGCAAAATATGCTAATTTGCTGCTTTCCCTAACCAACATTTTCAGCCAATTATTAAAAATCAGGTCTTCTGAGTACTTTGTGTACTTGGAGATGGCTCTTTGAAATTTCTTGTTTCTTGGCTTATGTCTGTCAGTCAACAGAAAGTGTCTCATGCCAGAGGTAGATCTATAATTAGCCCTGTGCCATGCAAATCCTTAATTTTAGAATATAGTCCTTAGAGAATTCATTTTAGAAATAGATTGTGAAGTGAGGAGATACATTTTTAGAAGTTTGCAGACACAGTATTATCCTGCTCTATGCATAGAATTACATCCCATATTAACCAGATGAAATTAGTAAAGATGAAATCTGAGAAACAGTTTTCAAAGTAGCTATTGAGTTTAGACTCACTTGAAGCCATATTTATCTGATTTTCAGATAATATATACCTTGCAGCAGAAAACGTCTAATTCAGACACAGAACATCGTCAGGATTCATCCCTCAGGTAACAAAACAGTCATTTAAGAATGCTTATTAATGTCTTCTCTTCAGTCACATATCAAGTCACAATAAAAGCTATTCCTGCATTGGTGTTAACACATAGACAACACTTTCTTCCTGCAATTTCATTTTATGCTATCTAAATATAAGAAGACTCATAAAGTTGATATAATAATAAATAACATGAAAAATAATTTACAAGATGCCAGCAGGGGTTATTTTAAGAGAGAAAAAAAAATCACACAAGCATGACTACCATAAATCCTTGCTTTAAATTCTCACAGGAGAGTTAACCTGAATTCTCTCTGCTATTCCCTTTTCTAGAATTACTACTTTAAAAATTAAAGAAAGCTCATTAGGATTTACTCTTATAAAAGCAGGCTCAGTGAAAGCGTTCCAGCTAGTTAGGCAGCCAAAATATCATTGCAGTGAGAAGGGATGATCACACACACATTCAAGGACAAATCTCATAAAACTTATGTTTGACAGGAAATTGTACAGGAAGCTAATTCAGAGAGATCAAAATGAGGGTGGTATGTTCCCAGGACCCAGGGCAAGTCAGAAATCTCGCAGCTGAATTTTGTACATATGGTAATTTGATCAGAGTGGATATAGCAGAGAAGGGGATAGTTGATTGAAAATGTAGTTCTAACTTTAATTTAAAAAAAAATAAAAAATAAATTAAAAAAAAAAAAAAAAAGAGAGAGAGAGAGAAGAGAGAGAGAGAGAAAAGAAAAACCAGCATGGAAACATGAATCTTTGTATCTCTGTAAAGAAGCCAGATCACAAAGCCCCCAAATTGAAACAAAAATTGCTTTATTGTAGTAGGATCAGAAATACTATGATTTCAGATCCGTGGATTAGAAACTGGTCACTTGTATTGTAGAATTTGAAAATGCTGTGCATGTGTTTTCATTTACCTTTTAGATCATTTACTAAATGTGTTGCGGCCCTAATGCTGAAAAAATAAAGAAAAAAAGAAAAAAAATATATTAGAATCAAGCACATGGTTAAAACAGTAGATTTTAAGGCTACTGTGCACTTCAAAGCCTACTTCATTTTTATGTGTTCAACATTACATCATTACAAAATGCACGTATCTTTTATATATGTACTATAAACAGGGAATGAGATTCTCTTTGCTACCTCCTCTGCATTTCCAGAACATGATAGAGAGGAATTTCAAAAGTTTGTAGGAAATGTATGTGGGCTGCAGCCTGCAGATCCCACAACCACTGTACATACCCTTTCAGCCAGCCATCTGGTGATTTGTGGTAGCATGAACTTTGATCGTAAGTGGAAACTGCTTAATAACATGAAATACAGCAGTGGCCAAGTAATCCAAGTACGAGCAGAGAGCAAAGCATTAATTTCAGCCATAACACTGACTTTCTCTGGGAAAATTCACAACTTGCAATGTCCCTCTGGATGACTAAAAGAATAAAATCTGGTATTTAATTTTCTGTTTTATATCAAAAAAATTATCATCTTATTTTTTATCTTTAAACTGAATGAAAGCTATAGTGGCTAAATCATAACCTGTTTGAATGACTTCTTTATTGTTCATAAAAACAGGCAACTCAATAAGTACCATTATGTGAATTGGAAGTAATTTGAATTTATACCCGTTCATTCTTTCAAGAGGGACAAAATCCAACAGTGTGTCTATGCTTCAGTATACTCGTATTACAAGTGACACATCTTGGTTTTCTGTGGGGAGAATCCCAGAAGCCCAACAGGAAAGAGGAGGAGCAATGAATGGGAAAATACAAGAGAAGTTAGAGGTTTCCCACACAGCCATAGGATTTCCCTGGGGCTTTACACAATCTAGGCCAAATTTTGGACTTAGTTACATTTGTAAAACCTGACTGATTTCTGGAGAGCTGTGGTTGTAGAAAAGTGAAATTTTCCACCCTGTTTTCATCACAGGAAATAATAATAATAATTCTAAAAAACAACTTAAAAGCCAGATTCTTCTAAAATCAAACAGAACAACTATAAGCAACCTTCTGGCATGTCCTTCACAGCATGAAGATCTATCCAGCACTGACAACACAAGACAGGCTGTGACACTCCTCAGTCTGATGACTGAGATGTTTCACTGAAATGTACAAATGGGAAGACTCAGATGACCAGGCAAAAATACGAGAAGAGGCAGGCTGGAGTCTCTTCGTTCCACTCTCCTGGATGATTTCCCCATTTGTGCATTCCCACAAAATTGAAGTGATTTGGATGAAAACATGAGCAATGAAATATGAACTTTACATATTTTTCTTTTTCTGTGGGCTTTTGCTGTAGAAGACATAAGAGAAATAAACTCACTCAGTATGCCTTATCTAAAAATGAACGACTATTCTTCCTCACATTGTGATCAGGAGTGCACAGTTCTCCTAGGACCTGCCAGCATTAGAAGATGAAATATGGATGACCATTCATCAGATTGATTTAGAATATTTGGAAGGCCTTAAATGGTCTGCACAGTACTGATAAGCATCTGGAAATTACAGAAGGCTGAAGGAAGGGAGAAATAAAGTTTCTAAGATGGTGGATTTCAATATACTTAAGGTGTATCTGCATTTGTTTTGTTCTCTGTCTCATTCTGGGTTCCTATTTCCCAGTCATTAATAGTAATACTGGTTCATAAACATAATTCACTCTAGCTTGAACTGAACTTAGTAACTGGTATGGACCAGAAGCTAAAGTGAACAAGAGTCTACACAGTGTATACAACAGTGTCAGGAGATATATCAAGCTTGTGTCCCTCTGCACAGTCCTTCAGAGGGAACCCGTCAACATCCTCATGCCTTATGGTTTCCATACCTCTATTTTGATGTCCCAAAGCAAAAGTCTAAGAGACTGAAAGCAGTCCTCTCCTTTTGGTTACTGTTTATCTTGCTTCCCTGATAAGTGAAATTCAGGGGTTCCTTGCATAGCCTGCACAAGTGGTTTTGCTTCTAGAAGTATGCCACGGCACAGTGTGAAGAAGTGATCTGACAACTAGCCATTGCAACAAGCATTGTTCTTAGGAGTTTATAAAACTGCCAGCAGTGTACTTAAAAGCCCATGTCCTGAATCGCTGCCATGGTTCAGTTCCAAACATATTATGCACAGTAGCACTAGGTTTTTGACCAAGAAACCACCCAGTACAGCCCTCATCCTCCTATCCATTTACTGGGAAATCTCAAATGTGTCTACAGAAATTGAGGCCTGGTTTCTCTTTTAGTATCTTTGCTTATAAAGGCAGCACAAAATCAATAGCCAAAGACCTTCCTACCAACCCAGAACACCAACAATTTTTACTTTTTTCCCTGAGGCACCAAATATACCACCTTTCTCAAGCAAGGCCAACATATTTGTTGTTATTTGTTGAAATATGTTTGTAGAGAAAGAAGGAAGAACACAGGTTGTGCTCTTCCCTGCTCTTCTCTCTTTGTCCTGTACCATCTATACACAAGGGCAGGAACAGGCTGGTGAAATGGTTCCCATGACCTGTGTGTTTAGAAACCAGCAAAATAACATTTCTACATGAGCAGCAGTGGCCATGTGACTCACTGATGGTTAATCACAGCACGCTATTGATGCTATTGCAGCAATAAGTACTACATGAGTATCTCCAAAGGAAAAATGACCCTTTCAGTATCAGGCCATCTGTTTAACCACACATACTTACCACCCTGCCCACATGGACCTCTTTCAAAATGGCATCAGGCATGGAATGTAATTGCATCCTACATTCTTGTACTGAGCAATAGCAGGCACAACATGCTTCCTTTTTCATCTTGAGTTGCTAATGATTTATCAGTGTTCTTTTTTTCAAGGATGGTTTCAACCCAAGTTTTAACTGAAAACTGCAGACATTGTAACACAGAACAGGAGGGAGTACAGTTTCAAAATTCTGCTGAAAAACTGTGATTTAATTTGGATTGGCGTTACTTTTCTGCATTCAATTCACAAGCAGTTGCATGGAAGAGGAAAAAGCATCTGAATTTAGTCATTTAGTAAGAAACAAAGTAAACTCTTCCACTATAATGATTTGTTTACAATGTAAGAGTTTCCTGAGCTGCAAAAACTGGGCCTGATTCTGGGCACCACTCTCCATGAGAACATCAAGAATAAATCAGCTAAATCCAATGATTTACTGATTCTCAGAAGCCTTTGCCAGGTATCTGTCAGAAAATGAGATGACAGAATCCCAGCGGGTAGCAAGAGAATAATATTTATGGTGAAACTGGCAGTGATCTTTCCAGTAAAATGCTGTCAATTTTTCCTTTATCACAAATACAGTCGTCTTAAAAAACATCTCTTTGAAGCTGTTGTTTGAAGACTAACATATACTTGCAAGGAACTAATTCCTCATTCTCCCAGTTCTGCTTTTCCTGAAAGAGAAATTAGTAACTGTTTATGAATGGATACTCAAAATTAAGTTTCTTTTAAAGGATTAGGAGAAGGGGAGAGAAAAAAGCCCCAAGAATGGAAAAGCATCCGTATACTTACAGAACTTCAGTTACAGAACACCTGTTAATGACGTACGATTTCTGTTTTATAGATTCAGACATTTCTCAATAATTGTTTTATACTATTGCGTAACACTGGACTTTCTATAATGTCTGTCTGAAGCTACTGTAATACAAGAGGATAAACTTTATCTGGAAGTTGTGAAACATAATTCATGTTTCCTCATCAAAATTGCAGAAAGTTACCATCACTAAAAAAGTTTAAAACAGCTTTGACTGGGCACTTAAGGAAGCCACCAGGATGAGCTGACAATAGTAGTTATGAAATCATTCTTTTATGAGTTGAGAACTCAAGGAACACTTTATGAAATGAAAGCAGTTAGACACATGAATGATATTGTCCTTCATCTAGATGGCACAAATACAAAAAGGATGAAGAATAAGTGGCAAATTAGCCAGTATCAATGTAAGAAAAGAAAATGCTTCTGTGTTCAAAGATGATGCTTGAGCTAAATCTGGTCAGAAAATGTTGATACATTTTTTATTCACTGAACACCAATTCAAAAAATAAGTATTTCTTGCAAGTTTGCTGATTTTAGGAAGAACTTATTTTTTACAATAATATTCTTAACATTGTTTCAGCTTCTGTGAAGTGATTAATTTTCCAGTTTGAAATTTTATAGAAATGATTCCTCTTTAATTTCCCTAGTGTTCTGCAGTTCTGTCCATCACAATACAAATGTTGTTTACTACCTATGTACTTTAAAAGCAAACACAGAAGACCACATCCTTACTTGCCTTTCAACAATGTCTGTATATCCCTTCTCCATTTCATCACTATTCTTACAGTCTAAAGTTGCTGTTTGGTCCTCTCCTTCTCCAATACGTCCCACATCTTGCTCCTGCCTCTGGATCACCACTGAATCTGTAGTCACTAATACCCCCAGTGACTCTTTCTGTCCAAACATTAGAAACTCTTAGAATCAATACTTTCCTTAATCTTCACTAATCATGAGATCCTTCATTTTTTTGTGACTCTGTTGTCTGTGACCTTTTCCATATTGCATATCCCTTATTCGAACATCAGCTTCCACTTCTGATCAGCCATGGATATCTTCTGATACTTCTCTCTTACATTTTAAAAAATAATCACTGGACTTTTTCTCTTGCTGCCATTCACACTTGGGTAGAGCTCCCCATAAACATCCACAAAGTTATTCCACAAACATCTCCAAAACTCTCTTTTGCTGTTGCCCATAAATGACTGCAGATTATTAAGCTTTCTTCCCTTGCTACCACTATCATCTTAGCCAGTACAGTGTTTTTTTTGGTTGGTTGGTTTTGGTTTTGTTTGTTTGTTTGTTTGTTTTTTAAGCTCCTTGTTAATTATGTTGTATCTTCTGTGTATGGATATAACAAACTTAAAATCAGTTTTTCACATTTTGTATACCGCCCAGCACAAGCTAACACTGGTTTCTGCCTACAGCTCATAGTACTATAGTACTGTGCATTAAGACAAGTGAAAAAGGAGCTGCAGTAGGGAAACATTGAGTCCAGCTTTCCAAAAGGCAAACAGGTGAGATATCTACATCCCACTGGAATTCAGACACCTATATGCCTCCACAGAGACCACTAGGAGTCCATCGCCATCTTTAATGGTCCAAAGAACGTTCTGCAAAAATAAGTTTCTAAAGATAATGCCGCCCAAGGATGCCACAAAAGATCGGTTATATAGTTTTGACTCAAGTCTACCTTGGGACAGCAGAAAAATAATTTTATAAACAGGAAAATTACTATGTACAAGCTCTCCTTGAAAATGAAAACAAAAAGCATACATCATACACATTTCAACATGCTATATTGTTATCTCTGAACCTTCCCCTTTAAGGAATACGTGAAAGATGAAGTGAAAGAAACATGAGAAGAAAAGAATGTGAGACAGAAAGATCGTGAGAGAGGTTACTCTCATAGCACTTTTGATCTGGCTGACACAAAGAGGTAATAAAAATTCATAAGAAGTCTGTTCTTGCTCAATTTCCAGGACAAAAATGTGTGGGTATCTATCCAAAGCTGACTCAGCCTTGACATCTTTTGATCCCAAGTGCCCTATTTCTTTGTAACCTAAGGTACTGTGAAGCATTAACAAAAATGTATGCATTTCTCAGTGGGTTTTGGTGTAGCCTGATCAGAGTGGGATGGGATTAAAAACAAAAGTTGGAACAATCCTAGACACAAAACCAAACCAAACCAACCCAAACAAACAACAAGCACTACAGGAAAAGATAAAAAAAAATGCCATTCGTAACAAAACTGTATTTTATTATTTATGTATCTCTGCATGCACAATGTACACAGTGTTTGCCTTGCAGTCTCAGTATTAGAACTGTCAGATAATGTCATCAATACACATAGGTAATTTAAAAAATGGTCTTTTTGTTGTGCAAATGAACATGAGGGATATACTATGTCTTGTAAACCAAGGAAAGCTACAAAGCAAAATAATGAACTTTGTCTGGAGAAGTGGATGGAGGAGATAGAGATGCACACAGGGGGTGGAGCCAGTAACGTGATGACCTCAGATGACCAATTATATTTTATACATTCCAAGCCTCTTTACATTCTACAATAAAACCATGAAGCCAAATACATGTTCTACATACAACTACAATTTAGGAGATATAGAGCTAAACAATGTCTTAACAACAGCTGATGTATGCAATTGCCTTACTGTAATAATTAGTATGGAAAAAAGCAACATTCTGCTACCTGCTGTGCTAACACAGAATAAAAAGAAATAAGCTAAAGAAAACATTACTTCAGTAGAATTGTTATAGAAACCTCAGTGTATTTGAAGTTAGTAAACCAGTAAGGACTCCCATGTCTTTATTTCATGCTGTTGGTCAGCTGTTCAGTTTTTGTGCAGATGCTTCAGGCACTCAAGTTGAAGTTTTCATGTTATGTTCTCCAAGCTAGTTGAAGAACCATGATAATAAGGTCTAATTTCTAGAAATACTGAGCATGGATTCTTTTCACCTACAATGTAATTTAGAAAAGTTCATTCAATCTGATATGAAGTCATTTAGTTAAGATACCTAATATTAACTTTCAAGTTCAATTTTAAATGACTAACTCAGAGAGTTTGATCTACCCCATTTCAGCCTCAACTAAAATCTGTTCAGTGATCTCACTGTAAATCCAGAAACAGTGCCACTTCTTCACAGTGTCTATATCAGTGAGATTGCTAATGGAATCTAACACATGGATTACATCTAGAAATGTACAGAGTTTTGTTTCAAGTGTTACTTCATTTTACTTTTTTTTTTTTTTTTTTTTTACAGCAACATTTTCACACAGTGCATGTTACCTTATAAACACAAAGGAAGGCTAAAGACTACCAAAGGCACAGTAGAAAGTAGCACAGCTTCATCCAAAGTTTATGTCAGTGACTAGAATCCATTTAATTAATTTCAGAAGGATTTGGATTAGGCTGTTTGGTTAGTTTCCAACTAACTTTGTATATACAGGGAAAGCAGTGATCACATAGCCAGCAAGAGTGGAGTTTGCACACATACTCACTTTGGTATGCTTAGACTGAAGACTAAACAGAGTTTTTTACTGCTTAATGCTACTGAGGAACAACTGAGACTATCTCGGAGAGATAGACCTGAACTGCAACCCTCTTCCAAGCACACTTAACTCTAGATAAACTGTGAACAAAGTATGCAGCGCAGAGAAAGCCAATTCTTTTTACTGGTAAGCTTTGCTTATGTTACAGTGGAATTTTGAGAAGCTTACCTTGGGTTTTCCTCTGGTTTACACACAAGCACAATTGTGAACTACATTTAGGTTGCCAAATATAAAAGTGATGAGGTGAGAAAGAACACAACCTAGGGGACAGATGGCAATTTGCATTCACAAAGCCTTTTCTTTTTTCCCTATTTGCATTTGTTACTCACATATTTCTGTGGAAAGAGAAGTCACAGGGGGAATCAGTACAAAAGTTCCCAATGTCCCTTTTAAACTTTATTAATACTGCTGTGTACAGCATAGCTACACTTTGACTTCTTTGGTGTGTCCCCTTTTCAGAGAATATGTGAAGCATTCGTTAATAGACCTGTGGCAGCAAAACGATGTCCCGGATTGGGAACATTTCTACAGGAGAGCTTCCAGCCGACTGTGGGCTGATTCCTGAAGGAAGTGGTAGGATCTAAGTTATTGCAGTTGTTTAAACTTGAGCTGAGAGCATCTTACAGAAACTATTACTAATGCTGATAGAAAGATGGAACTGATTATTTTATAAGTATATCCAGCTGTTTTTTTCTAGTTCTTTCAGCTTCTGTGTTCAAAAATTGAGTTCTTCAAAAATATTTGCTCTAGATCCAATAAAGTTGTGTGTCCAGTAAATGAGTGAGAATGAGTGATTGTTAACATTCCCAAGTGTGGTTATCTGGTTCTTTCACGGACACTTACAGATTCAAAATACAGAGCTTTTGCAATGATAAGCAGCTCTTTGAAGTTCCAAGCAACAAACATACTTTCAAATATAAATGCTACTACTGTCCAGAAATACACCTGAGAAATGATCTATCTGTGTTTGGACATGGTCCTGGGCAACCTGCCCTAGGTGACCCTGCTTGAGCAGAGTTGGACCAGATGAGCTCTGGAGGTCCCTTCCCACCTCTGCCATTCTGTGATTCTGGGAATCTCTGTGCACAGAAGCAGACTTACAAGTACCTGTTCTATTTGGGAATGTAACACTTTTCAACAAGTCCCTTTTTTATAGTCCAAAAATTAAAGACATAAGGAGACTTCTCAATAAATTGAGAACATTAAGTTGACAGGCAGAATGTGAAAATCATGTATTATTAAAATAGTGCATGAGGAAAGACAAAGTGACAATTACAGGTTTTGTGCAGAAAGATGCAAATTGTTGCTAATAAAATGTGTAATATGTATATACAAGAGCCTCTTTCTCCAACAAATGATGACAAAAGAAGGTAGTACTACCATCCCTATCAGTTATCATTTCCAATTTCTCTACGATGAGACTTCCCTCTCTTTAGAACTCTCTCAGTCTCTGATCAGGATGCAGTCCTAACATACATAAGCAACAAATATTCTCAAAAGCTAAGACCTGGCAAACATTCATCTATGCACATTACTTTAATAATAGCTACATGTGCTTAATTTCAGCTACACAATCATAAGGACTTTAAAGGTCAACTCCCTAACCTTAGAAAGACTGAAGCACTTCTAAAACTGACCATGCCTGTAGGTAGATAACATCACACATGCATCATTTTATATCCCTCTTTCCCACTGCTTAGAGGCTGTAAGTCTTCTGGAGCTAGGATCAGGACCTTTTATGAGTTAGCAGACACACCTAGCAAATGCCTTTTCACACCAAGTTGGACACTGAACAAATAAATTCTTATACAAAGTAGGAACATGTTAATAAAGATGGCTGAAGGCAGAAAGGAGGGTATTCAAATCATCACACTGAGTGCCTGTGTTAGGAGGCTGATTTGCCTTTACAGCAGATGAAAAGAGCTCTCGCTCCCCATTGACTAGAGAAGATTCTAGACGGATGGCTTCCACTTTCAGTCCATCAATTCGGTGAGATGAATACTGACACCTCTGCCCACTCATCGCCTACATTTACATGTGGTGAAAATGCTTTCCCCAGACACACAAATCAAAACATTAGCTATGCCACCACAGAGAACTTCTCACAAGGAGAACAGATAACCTTTAAATACAGATTGAAATGTAATGTGGACAGCAAGCACATGCATTTTGAAATCAGACAAATCACCAGTGCTTTGTGCAACAGCGTTAGAACTTCCCTATATCCATGAGATGTACTCTTAGCTACTGCTGCATCTTAACACTGCATTTGTCTCAAATTGACAGCCTGTAGTCTGATGTTGACTAAATATTTCTTTTCTTTCTTTCCTTTTTTTTTTTTTTTTTCTTTTCTCTTTTTTTCCTTTTGTCAGGTCTGGCTGTCCTGGTATACAGCAGAAACTCCAGTGTGGTTTCCATTACTCATAGTCAGGAAAGAATTGGTCAAGCAGAAACAGGTAGAGATGAAGGGCAGGTTCCTATTTAAGCTCTTGTAAGAAAGACGTGTAAGGCAACCTGACGTACTAGCCAAGCAAAATAAAGTCTGCAAGAGAATTTTTCTGTCTTTCTAAACAAGAATGAGGAATAAAAATGACCTAGGTTAAATAAAATGTTGGCACAGGAGTAATTTAGTTCAATGAAAATCTAAATAATTTTAGGCCCCAAATTGTAAGATTATGTTTTGGAACACCTTGTCATTAGGAACTAGGAAGGGCAAGAAACCTAACTGGTTACAAGAAGAATCACTGAAATTTTCTTAATAGACTAAATGATACAGTTGTCTGTAAGAGCAAATGAGAAAATATATAGCTCACTTTAAAAAGAATAACAAATTCACCACAAAATTTATGAGTAGAAATAAATTTCTGCTGACATGGACTAGGGCAATTGAAGCCAGGGCCCAAGTAATCCATTACAAGGTATTGTATTACTCATTCAAGAAGCACAGGAAGATTTATTTTATTTCAGTTATGCTTAGGCAATAAAGAAATAAGCAAAGATTACAGCAAACCATTGTTTTAAGCAAAAGAAGACCAGAAGGACAGGAAGGGAAACAGATGTGTTTAGCTCCACACATCCAAGTAGAATAAGCAGTATTTTTCAGAGGAAGGTGAGATTAGTGACTTTTATGTGAAGAATTTTGCATCTGCATAAAAAAAAAAAAAAAAAAAAGCTGAAAATGCAGAAACATAAATTGCACACACTAGTTAAACCAGGGATCTACTAAAACCCATTGATTTACAAGTATAACAAGGTCTATGCTCTGGATTCATCAGTGTTGTGCTGTAGAAAATAAATTTAAATAGTATTACTGTGAGTATGAGGCAGCTCCTTATAAATTATGCCAATTTCGCTGACTTTCAGCATTGGCTGATTCTTAAAACTTGGTACTCCACACATTTTTTTAATATTCAAGAAGCTCCTTTAGACAAAGCCAAGACTGGTAGTGCCAAAATGTTGTGGGGATGGCTGTCCCAGTGGCACTTCCATCAAAGACAGAAGATATGAATGCCAGAAAACTTTTAAGACAGATCTCCTGAGGCCTCCTGACCAGTTTTGTTCATGTCAGAAGCAGGCAAACATTTTGGAAAAGCATCAGACTTCCACTCATTACCCAACAGAATCTTAAAGTTTGACATGCAATAATTAATATAAAATCTGAGCACACATTCTTTTTGTCTCCCCTACAGACATTTTTTTCTCAAAAATATGAAGGACTGGCAAAGGAATCTAAATAAAAAATCTAATAAAAATATCCATTATGCCCTGGAGGTAAACATAACACAAATCAGGCATTGTCTTTAACAGAGAGAAGAAGCTAGCCAGTCCCTGGACAAGTCATTAGAACAAGAGGATAGGAAGGAAAATTCCATCAGTCTGGCTGGGAGACTGTCTCTCCTCAAGTGCAGACTTGGGTAGTCTTCCTGTAGAACTTTGTAGTGAGACTCATGGACTCTACAGTTTATAAATAACTCGAAAAAATGGTACGTCTGCATGTATGTAGGTTTAGAAAACTCTCTGTGTGTGTGTGTACAGTGCCTAAGTTTAGTAAACATGTCTCAATACAAAAAATCATAGGAACAAGTAACAGTAAAATGCCAGTCAAAACAGCAGATATACAAACAGGCAAACTGTTCTCCAAGGATGCACAATGTCTGCAGTTTGCTGGAAGCCTGTTCTCATGTTGAAAGATTTTCACTTGGCTGCATAAAGGATCATCTTTATAATTTCAAAGCAGAGAAGCATTGAGAAGCCTTTCAGTCAACACTGGCTCTGCTGAACATTTCCTTTTCACTATTTTTTTTTTTTTGCAGGTTTTCATTAAGATTACCTTTTAGTTTGTTCTGAGCTTTCCACGAACTTGAGATGTTGAATTTACTAATTGCACAAATAACTCGTAATTCATATTGATGCACTCTGCTGTTTCCCTACCAATATACCTATGAGATTCTAGCCTTTGTATGAAGCTTTCAAGTTCTGGAGAACAGTCTGAACTAGGGGACATGCCAATACCTTGTTACAAGTTCAAAATGAGCAACTTATACTCACTCACCCATTTTCCATCTTTTCTGATCAACCTAGACACAGTCTCAGATATAAATTGTTGACAGCCAAAAAAAAAAATCATCTCCAAAAAAAATCCTTCAAAGGAAGTATTGTCATTCACATTGCATTCCCTGTCATCATTACCCACCTTTCTTATAAGTCACACGGTACCATCTTATGTCTGCATCGAGGGCAATGCCACCACAAACTGGACTGTCCTGAGATATGAATCTAAACCATTGAAAATTTTCTAATCATGGACTAAAACTGACTTTACAGGAAAATTCCTTTTTTGTTTCTTTGTTTTGTTTTGTTTTGTCTTAATCCAGGTACAGAAACTTTGCACACACTGGGAGCGTGTAGCGATATAAAGATTATATGTGTTTAGACCTGTGACTAGTGGTGTTCCCCAGGGGTCGGTGCTGGGTTCGGTCTTGTTCAACATCTTCATCGATGACCCTGATGAGGAAATAGTGTCTGCCCTCAGCAAGTAAGCCAACGACACAAAGCTGGGAGGAGTGGCTGACACACCAGAAGGCTGTGCTGCCATTCAGTGAGACCTGGACCGACTGGAGAGATGGGCAGGAAGAAATCAAATGAGGTTTAATAAGAGCAAGTGTAGAGTCCTGCACCCGGGAAGGAACAACTGGAAGTATAAATACAGGCAGCGGGGTTGGACCTGATGATCTTTCGAGGTCCCTTCCAACTCCTACTATTCTGTGATTCTGTGATTCTGTGATTATCAGTAGTATAGTAAATTAATATTTTAAGACATGCTGTAGAAAAAAACAATCCTCACATGTGAGCTACTACCTGTTATCAGGGCATGGAGCAGCTAGACCAAATAGTTTGGGCTGGTCTCATCAAAAGCAACAACGATAAAGGAAATATACAGTGCATTTTTTTTCAATATTTTGTACATTGGGTAATTTCCACACTTTCCAAGAGATAAGGAAAAGCTTTGCTATCCATGATCTGTGGAGCTGTTTTATTCAGCATGTGCATGACAGCTTGCCCATTACATGCCATCTAACTGTTTAGGTACATGAAACAATTCTAATGCATATCATCAGAAATAGCATTACAATAGCAGCATGAGTCAATGTAGAGGAACATCAGGTAGGAATGGGAACATACATTACCACCTGTAGGCTTCTTCACATCCTTTTTCTTTCATCTGTTGCATTTGCAAGTCTAACATCACAATCCAGAGCACATCAATTCACTTTATGCTCTGTCTCTTCTCTACAAAGGAAGGTGGGGCAGCTGGATCTCTTAGAATTACTTTGAGGATCATCTGTTGTACATCCAACAGTGAACCAGCTCTGAACCAACACACCAAAAGTCAAGTTCCTGCTATAGTCTGAAATCATTCCAGTAAGAATCAGCCACTCAGAAAAACTAAAGAAGCAAACTTCAGGTACAGGCTGTGCATTTTGATTACTGATTTGAGGCACACAGCAGCTGCCACTTCATTAAGGCTTTTTGTCTAAGGTGCAATGGAAATGTGAAGATGTGAGAAGAAACAAAAAAAGAGGTAGATGCCCTACTACAGGTTAGACAGAAAAGCAACAGAAATAGCAAGGAAGATGGGGGCAGTTAACTTGATAATGAAAATTAGACTATATAGTATGTTCCCTTACAACATAGCAAGAGCAACAAAAGAATAATGTCATTAAAATTCTGGATGACTGTTCCTTTCTAAGGCTACTCTGAGATGTTGGAGTTGCATGCTACTTTTACCAAAGATCTAAATATAATCTCTTAATAACAATGCTAACGTGAGGCTTATCACATATGCAAGCACTCGTACACCTTCTTCCACTCTCCCATCATCCCTCCATACACATTCAGCTACCTTTGCACATTTGTTTGTAAGTCAGAGATCATCTGTGCTCACCTCCACAAGGGCTGGATATTTACTGTGTCATATAAACATTCAGACATAAACTTGACCTATATAGAGATGATATACTTATCATCTATCAGTTTTGCTTATTATAGTCATGCTTATTTGTGCACTATGTTATTGGGTACGGTCTACATTATATTTCTCTGTTGAAAGGAATTTGGGCTAGATGTTTAATGAAAAAAGTGTTATCCTTGCAGATCTGGAAATACAAATCACCTTTCTTGACAGGACACATCCTGTGTCCTTCACCCTCTTTCCGAGGATCTCTGCTGTCTTTTGTCTTATGTGTGTATTCAATATTTTATTCTGTGCACTTTGAGAAATGCTGCCATTTACTTCCATAGTAAGAAAAAATATCTGTAACATTGACATGGCTGCATACTCTTATAACTATATGAGACAAGCTACCAGTTCTGTACCCATGCTATATTGTGTCAGACATAGGAAAGCGAAGGAGGTTTAAACCAGGTAATCTAAACCACACCAAAACCCCATGAAAACTGCTGATATTTCTGAGTCCTAATGACAGCAGGTATCTGAAGTCATCACTTTGATGGCCCTGACTTTACTAAGCATCCCTTCCAGCACAGAACTCATAATGTCTGTAGAATTAGTGTCAGCTCCCACAAACCTTAATGTTACGGATGATCATCAACAGAAAGCAAGCACATTTTATTGATTAAAAGTGAATTGGTAGCAAATAAATGGAGGGAAACAAACCAGCACTGGAAATGCACAAAGAAATGCTGTTAGCACGCCCCACCCCTATTCTGCAATAGAGCTGAAATCAGCAGTGAAAAGCCTCATGCTTCTAATTTAAGGTCAGTAAAACAGTCTGTTGGACAGACTCTCTAGAAATCAAGGCTGTTGGACTTGCTGTTTCTTTATTGATGCAGCCAGTAACTTTAGTACCTCTTCATAGAAGAAGTCCCTCCATACATAGTCTTCTGTACAGTCACATGAGCACAGAGCCCTCTGTGGCTGTTTTCACTGTAAAGATTTTGAAACTTGGTATTGGGTCTCAGGCCTCTGTTACTAGGTAGAGAAGATGAAGAGAATAATCTGTTCTTTAGCAAGTTTGACCAAGATGCCAGTTTGTATTTACTTTAAATTTAAAAACAGGATAATGATATTAAATGGCAATCTGACTTCCTCCACAAAAAGATTGCTGTCTAAAATCAGTTTAGAATAGTTTAAGATTTCAGTCACTCAGGGTGAAATCCTAGCTTCACTAAGAGACAAAGAGAATTTTCCAAGGGACTTCAACGTGGTCAGGATTTCATTCCTTATATGCTTCAGATATTTTATTCAGAGTATTATTCATTCAGAGTATTATTCAGAGTATTTATTCAGATATTTTATTCAGTATGCTGTTGAAGTTTAAAAAATATGCTTCATTTAGTTAAATTTAAAGTGCACCAAGATGCTAGAAGTATACTAATTCTTCACTTGTAAATGGGAAAGAAAACCTTTGAAATGTCACTTTAAAGAGAATAAGCAGATTTCATATTAAAGGGTCATATTTGGCAACAACCAATTGTAGCATGCCTTCCCATTCCTCTCATCTTATAACTATTATTTATTGCCATTACTAGGATGTGTTCTATAATTGGATTCTGGCACAGATCAATGGAAAGAGAAAAATCTTTCCGATCTGATTCAAAATAGGATATACTTTGTAAAACACACATGCAAAGAGTGAAAGATTATCTCACTGCTCCCCAGTAGTTATTGAAAACATTAAGACATTTTAGGCTAGGCGGCCTTTAAACCTGCAATTTCTGAAGTTGTTTTTATAAATTGTCTGTGTGATTTGGGGTTGGTGTAAATTTTTCCCTGTTTGTTGGTTTCTACTAATTCATCTTGGCCAAGCAAATGGCATGTTCCTTTCGAGAAATACACTTTGAACGAAACTTGCTTCTCACCAGTCACATATTCTGCAATCAGAGGTAAAATAAATGAGGTACTTTGCAGTCATATTTAACAAATTAAAATCAGTTGAAGGCTAATCAGGCACAAATCAGTGATTCTGCTTCAGTGTCTATTCAGACAGCATATTGAAACAACTATGAACAAATGAGAAAAGCATAAGGAAAAAAGCATAACAACATAGCATAATAAAAAATACAAATAACAATAAATAAAGTAGCATCAGGAAAAGCTAAAACTTCTTATGATTTTTAGAAGATGGTCTTCCAGAGCTAAAGAACTTTTTTGACCAATTGATTCCAACATGAATGGCCAATGTGAGAACTGTCAGCACACTCACATAGTCTTCAGCAAAGTACTCACTGTTTGGACTTCAGGATAATCAGGATGTTAGTCAGACAATGGAATAAGGAAGAAAAATATGAGGAAAAGTCAAAAACTGTTCAGAGCACGAACCTGGAAATATTAATTTCAAACGTCAATTTGTTTAATTTTTTTTTCCTTTCTATAAAGCTTAAGTTATAGCAGCTGTCAGAACAGGTTAATTAATAGTATCAGCCACTTAACAAATCAGAAGTACTCTGTAGTTTGGACTCCGAGATTGTTCATAACTTTTCTGAACTTTGTAACACTCTTAGACTTATAGCCACCAACTGATGTCTATTTTGCAAGAAACTGTGCCTTTGAAGACTACTTCATCCTCAACTGTTTGTCACTAGCAACTTTTCTCTTCAAAAGAGGTCTGTCCAAACATCCCTTTATTTGTTTCAGGCCAACTGAACAGCTGCCCTAGTTTAAAAAATAGGTTCAGGTTCCTAACAGCTTTAGGGAAGGGACACGTCCTTCTGTCTGAAAACAAGCAACGGATGGCTAGCAGCATCTTACATTTGCACAGCTAAATTCAAATGTCTGTTTGGGGCCTATTTGAAGGAGGAGAGTGGGGCCATTTTACTTCAAAGCAATCAGAGAGCAGATTCTGTTTACCAGTCCCTCTAACTGAAAACCCAAAAGAATACCACAAACTTCCAGAAATGTTCCAGTTTCTGTGCATGGATTTTTTTTTCTAGTGCCAGACATTTTGAGTCTTATTTTAAAAGCTTAGTACCAGCTTGTTTTTATTAAATGATTGAAAACATATGTCAACCATTTTATATGCAAAAAAAAAGGCTAAAATATTTTCTTTATTGAAAAATACAGCACTGCCACTGAGAGCTTCATATGCATCTACAGTAATGTTACATACAAAAGAGTACATTTAAATATATATAGATACTTTTAATTCCTGTGCATGTTTGTATTTGTGATTGCAATTGTTCTAAAGCTGTTTTCCATAAAGGAATGTTGTGATTTCTGTAAGAAACTTAAGCCCCTCGCTAGGCCTATGGGTTTTCACATAAGTGACTTGACAGTGGTAAAATAAGAGATCAAAAATTGGTGTGCTCTACCAGAAGAAGTCAAAAACCCATTAATTATTATCACTTCATATCCAAACTGCTAAATGGAAAGGAGACTGTTGTCCCTGAAAATATTACCCGTTCACCTTCCTGACCGCTTGAGATACTCAGTCAGCTGCAGTGGTAGGTGACTGAACCACCAGGTGACAATGCAAGGGAAGATGTACAATTACAGAACAATCTTGTACACGGAAATAGCCTGAATCTGAGTCTCAACACTTTGATATAAGTTTCCAAGCATATCTGTTCAAACTAGCATTTCTTAATATACAAAGTTATACTAACCCTCCAGGGCAGAAAGAATTAAACTATCAGCTCCTATTCACCACTAAAAAGAACCCTAAAACTTTGTTTCATGTTGAGACACCTCGTTAGGGGTGGGTACTTAAATCTACAGGCAGCATTGTAATAAGAGTAATGATTAATTAAAATTTAAAAAAAAAAATAATGAAAATTTTAGAAAATTGCAGAGACTAGGCTTGTGACTATCTGGAGGCAACAATTATTGTTACTATCTCTAGAAAGTACTTGGCCCAGACATGTCTATTAATACCAGACTCATTAGGTCTTGACAGCTTATAGGACATCTGTTTGTTTCATTTCCCTTTAGTCTCGCCAAATGCTAGCAGCTAAAATCATACAGACTTTTTTCCTACTCCTGCATAGCTTGAAAGACTTTTTTGCATATATGAATTTTGACAATAAACAAGATCTTCTAGTGTTCTGCATCTGATATATATGTACAGGCATGTGTGTTCAAAGAACTGCAAATGTGGGTAAATTTCTTTAATCTGAAGACATCTCGGAATAAAGGTGCTGCTAGTGGAGCTAATAAACACTCAATAAATTGAACTAAGAAAGTTATAGAGACCAAAATATCTCAGTAGCAATTCTTCACATACAAAAAAAAAAGGGGGGGGGGGATGAGAGGAAAAGACATTTCAGACATTTCAGGAAAAAATATAGGTTTTGGGTATGGCTTTCCCAATTTTTCCACTTTCTAACATTAACTGAAAAGAAAAATCAGCACACAGAACCTGATCCAAATAAAGTTCTGACAGTGGTACAGTGGTACAGGTTCCAAGTTAAACTGGAAGTAGTCTTCTAGTCCATTTTGTCTTTTGCCAGACTGCTACAGTATTCTAAATCTAAATCCAAAAATCATTTTTTTTCCGAGTTGTCCACAGTTCTTGTAAAGCTTTTATTGTTCTTGGCCATTATTTCAAAAGTAACGGTATAGATGAGAGTTGAATACCATCAACTGAAAAAAATAAATAGGAGATATAGGAGATAGCTACTTGGATATTATAAATCAATCACAGACAGCTGCTGATGCTTTGATCCACATTTCTCTGTGAATAAATGCCAAATAGCTAAACTACTTAATTTACTGGAATTCAGCTTTGTCCACTTGCATGATCTTCATACTGCTGTATAAATAATGTTTGAATTTTAAAATTATCTTTGATTATAAATGTCATATTAACAATATAATTTTACACAAAAGTTTATAGCATTTGTAACTGTTAAACAGAAAAAAAAAAAAAAAAGAAAAAAAAAGTATGCTTTGAGTGATGTTCATTCACACAGTCAATAAATAGGTTTATTATTTTAGGTTAAAGCCTGTTTGGGTACAAGCTTCTTCAAATATTTTCATTCCCTGGAATGTCATTTCCCATAAAATATTTCAGATTATTTCAGAATCAAAATTTAATTTTCAACTATTTTCTAGAACTTATTGAAAATTTACTGATCAAGATTATTATAACCACTAGTGAATTAATATCCATAAAAATCAGGAAATAAAATAAAGTTAAGGTTATGCAAAAGACAGAATCAAAAAATCTTAATAAGAAATAGCTTTTGCAGAAAACTGCAGCAATTTTCCAGTTTCAGGTATATTTTGAGATACGTGTGCACAATGGCATGGTTCCCTACAAAGTATATTAATTGACATAAATGCATCGTTTATGATCACTATCATACATGATACAATGATGATACAAATAAATGCTTTTCCAGTTCCATCAAGAGATTTATGCCTGCTGAGAATCACACCCAACTGTATCATAAGAGTCCTACAATGTATCTTCAGTTGGTCTGAAGTAAATAGCATTTAATCACAATATTGATATGTGTGTTTTCAAGTATATGCCTCACAAGGATATGCATGTTTTTGAGTATATTCATAATATAATATTCTAAATAACTACAGAGCTTTCCTCTTATAAGAGAACCTCACATTCCCAGTGCCTTAAATCTGAACTAGTTAAGATGTATATTTATTTATGGATTAGAAAATATGAGTTTGATGTTCATAAGGCACTGAAAAGTGTTTTTTTTTCATATGTTCTTCCTTAGGAAAACATGATGCAAATTATAAACTGACTGGTTCAAGGAATACATAAGCTTATATTTGCATGTATTTATTGTTCACATTTTTTAACCTACTTCCTGAATAGATAAATTGAATAGCATATTAAATCAGAGTTGTTGAAAGTTTGTAACTAGGATAAGCAGTAGTTAAATGTTTAAAATCTGAATTATATTGATTACATTATTTTAATTATTAATGATTGTAATATACAGTATTTTGGTTATATTCATAAGAATTGTAACAGAAGGCTAATGTCATTATTTACCCTTCTGTGCCTAGCAATTACATAGGCCTCAAACTTCTTTTTTTTTTTTTCTTTCTTCTTTTTTGTAATCTAGAAAAAAATGGAATAGTCATTCATTACAGCTTGATACAACTGAATTGATATAGGAGTTTCTTCTATAACCTTATGTTCTCATTGCACTGGATATTAGCATAACAAAAATCCAGTGTTATCAAATGAAAGCCCATGTAACTGGAGTGGTATATCTGATAGGAAAGGGAGACTGGCAAAAATCTCTTATTCATTATCAGTTCACATTCTGAAAAGTCTGAAAGTAGTAACTGTGACAAGAACAAAAATAGAAATAATAATATACACGTATGTTAATAAGCCTGTATGTTTTAACAACACTATTAACTTATCTTTCTATTTTGTTCCTTTATTTAATAGGACGTAGGTTAATTCACAGTGGTTTGACACACAGAAACCAACTCAATTGCAAATTATTTTATTAGAAAAGGTAAGGTGGCTGTCACCACAGAAAGAAGTGTTTCTGTTCCAAGATATTGTAACTGAGTTTGATCTTTTGTTGAGGATACTTGGACTAAGACACAAGAAATCACTCCTTGTTCTCTTTCCAGCATGTCCTCTCTCAGGGAGCAGCAAGGGCTGGCTGTTCCCTCAGGGCTGGGGAGCCAGCACCTGAGGGGAAAACCACAGACAGCAGGGCAGGGGCCTTGCCAGCCAGAGGCTTGGCAGTCTCCATTTGTTCATCTATCTTTCCTTATCACACCAAACCCCAGTAACCACAACTGGGATTAAGGGTAAACTAGGAAAAGTTATCCATTTAGTGTTTAGTGCATGAAGAAATAGGCACACTACCAACTGTGTGAGAAACCAGTAGATCATCAGCATGGGGTAGGACAAGAATCAACAAAGGAAAGGTGGTAGATGAATGCTGTTGTTGGGGTTTGATGCCTAGAAGGCATACTTAGAAGATATGAAAAGTTCTTATTAGAAAGAATAGAGCAAAAGAGACAAGACTCTCTACAAGCTGGGATGGAAGAGAAATGAAATAAGCCAAGGTTAGTTTGCTCCCAAGCCTTTGAAAACTCAAGACAAATTCAGAGTTCCTGACAATACTAAAACTTTTTATCATTGAGTTGTGCTATACAGCCAAGTACCAGTAAAAATGTTCGTTCCAGAAAGGGTCTAACTTTAATAAACACAGAACAATTTCCAATGATAAAATAAGCCCCATGGCACCTTTACTGTAAGAGGGATTTTTGCAAGACTGGATTTCGTTTAATAAATCTGTGCTGTTCTTATGGCAAACTTCCAAAACATAATTCTGAATGATATCTCTCATCAATGTACAGAATTAGCATAAGAACTTTCATTTTTCTCTTGTTATAGTAACATTCATGCTTGGTTTTTCTTTTCTATATAGAAGAGGTATGCAAGCCATTGCAATTGAAGTCCATGTCATAGCAAGGTAATAAACATAAAGCGCTTGACAAAAACTATTGCTGTCTCCTTCAATCGGTTTGAAGGATTACAATTTAGGTCCCCATTTACCTCACACAAGGGCCATGATGACAGATGACAGCACATCATAACAACCCTATTTCCATGAAGCCAAACGTATCTTAACCCAGCCCCTCTAAACACAGGATAGAGCTGGCTGTATTGTCAAAGCAAACAAAGAGAATACTCCACTTGCATGAACATAAAAAACAGGACCATTCTTGGAGGGCTGGAAGAGTTTTATTACCAAAATCTACAGAGCTACTCTTTCTCAAGAATTACAAGCCTATATTTTTCTACTTGCATTGTCTTAATGGTATCATAATTACCTAAATGTGTGCTTCAGTTTCCAATAAAGAATGTTTTCCTAGATATCAAAAAAGAATGGTTTAACCTTTTCCAGAAACCTTGATAATTTGAAAAGTTTTTTATCCTATAACTGAGTTACAGAACATGCACTTCATCTGTCAAAACATGCAAAAGTTTGTAGATTTGTCACTTAGTGGTAAGTCTGTAGATAAGCCTAAGTGTAACACTTATTGTAAGATAATATATCGACTATTATATTATAACCATTATGCAATGAATGCTGAATAATACAATGGCAGTAGTTTAGTGTATCACGGTAAATGTACACACAGCTCATTTCAACTCAGCTCTTGTTAGGCTAATAAAAAATTAGATAACTTTGAGATATTAGAAATAAGTGAGATGAGTCAGGGTTTTCCATGAAAAACAGCTTCACAGCCGAGTAGCCAATAGAAATAATTGTAACCTTATTTAGATTAAGATGAAATGGCATTCTAATATCTCACTATCTTATCTAGATAATTTTATTAGTGTTTAAGATAATAAAAGAAGAGTCTGGCAGCAGAATAGCATTCCTCTGTCACAGAACGTGTGTTCTGCACAGGCTCACATTTGCTAATGTGGATTGAAACTTGCTTATGTGAACTAAAATAAGTTACAAAAGATTTTCTAATCTATTCCCCCCCTTTTTGTGTTCTTTAAAACACTTTGCTTTGTCTTTATATCATTGCAAAATTATGTAATAGGCATCTTGTATGCCATGTCTGTATTTTCCTAGTCTTTATGTATTCTTTTTTCTTTTTTTTTTTTCCCTGCATATTTAGTTTTCTATGTAAAATTCTTTTTATTTATTACCGTTAAAACCTGTTCTCTTTGTAGCAGGCTGCTTGAACTCCCTTATCTCATAGCTAATTTCAGTGTCTCAGTAGGATGACATCCCTCTTAATGTTCATATATTCTATTCATAGATCTTTCTACTTCAGGATATTAATGCCTATTCTTAAGAACATTAATAAAATCATCTTTAGTGAATAGTCTTTAAGTGTAAAGTAAAGGTGGAAGTACTTTGATCAGTGGCCTTAAGGCAATTTATCTGAACTATTAGTAAGGAGAAATGCATGTGGTCAATCAATGGATTGGATTTGGAGCTAAACAGCATAAAATCTATTAATCTATCAAGGCTTCTGGACACCAAAGCACCACCTACCTTTGGCTGTGGATCATTCACTTGGCACTGAGAGAACACTTTGGGAAAATACTGCTATCCTGCTGTTCTTCATTAGTCATCCTCTGCTGGCCACTGTCAGAGGCAGAGGATATGGGACTAGATGGTCTGACCTGGCATGGCTGTTTTAACATTTTACAGTTCACAAATGGTAAGAAAAGCAAAAACAAAGAGGCAGAACAGTGATGCCCCACTGCAGCTGGATCATGGAAAAGCTCTATTCAATTGGTATAACTTTCAATAGAGTAAGAATATTAATTTCAAACAATATTTTTCATATTTTATAAGTGAAGTTTTCCACATATACAGAAATTTAAACAGAAACTATGGATTATGTCTAAAAAGGGACAAGATGGAGGACACAGATTTAAGGAACACTGACATGAGTCCCCCCTATGCACAGTGGGGAAGTGTCCCCTTGCCTGAAACAATGGGGACAAATAATGAGAACAGCTGAAGATCCCCAGATGCTCTCTGCAGTCAATAACTCTGACATCTTGGCCTCAAAAGAGTAGAAAAAATTATATGTAGAGATAACTTTAAAGAAATACACTCTTTGCTATATATTTCAGTGAACTTCACGCATTATTCTTTTGGACAATATTCAATGCTGTAACATTTTCCAATAGAAACATTATAACTCAAAGTATTCTGAACACTTTAATTCTAAAGTTTGAGTCAAAATACCTTGGACAAAATGGAAGTTTCATCTGAATCACAGAGTCACAGAGTCACTTAATTGCAGAGCCACTGTGGTTTGGAAGAGACTCCTGGAGATCAACTAGTACAACCCCCTGCTCTGAACAGGGTCCCCTCAAGCAAGTTGCTCAGGACTGAGTCCAATTGTGTTCTGGAAAGCTCCGAGGATGAAGATTCCACAACCTCTCTGGACAACCTGCTCTACTGTTTGATCATCCTGGTTGTGAAAGAGCTTTTTATTACTCTTAAATTAAATTTCTGCTATTTCAGTTTGTGCCCATTGCCTCCTATTCTGTCACTGAACACCCCTGAGAAGAGTCTGGCTCCATCTTCTGTACTGCTTTCTGCCAGATATTTTATTTTAACTTACTTTGAATCTGAGGAGATGCATTTCAATTAAATAAAACTAATTCATCCAAATATAGCCAAAGATCATCTCTTATTGCCTCTGAGGTTAGTTGTATAAGAAGCACTGCAGCATTAGGTTCATTTGTCAAATAACCCTTGTTATAAGGCATTCCTTTCTAAAACTCAAGTTGTTCAGGAACATTATTAGCTTTCAAATGGAGTCGTCTTGAAGAACGACTCCAGATGCAAAACCCAGTATCCTTAAAACAGAAATAAAAGGGGTTACTGTGTAACAAGACTAGTATGTTGCCCTTACCCTCAATCTTTGCAGTTATGCAAGACAAGCTGAGTAGTTTGTCGAAGAGACAGAAGAGAAGAGGTCAGGAAACACCCATTGCACTGATTCTGGAAGAGAGAGACACCAGTCAAGAGCTCTTCCATAAAAGAATGCATGCACAGGATAGCAGTCCTACAACAACGGTGAAAGTGTTTCTGGTACCTAAAAATATATCGGTGTAAACAACTGCGTTAGGACACTTTTCTTGGTAGCTGAGGTCAACTGCATTTGCAACTGCAGCTTTTGGATAGTTCATATATAATAAATTCCTTTTTTGTGTTGCTTCCTGAACACAGTTAAAAAAAAAAAAAATTGTCAGGAACAACTTCTGAATTTAACTCAGTTTAAGACAGGAATTTAACTCAGTTTTAGACACCTGACAAGATTAAAGATAGAACAAAGGCCTAATTAATAAATAAGCAACAAAAACAACAACAAAGAATACAGAACCGCCATGAGCAATTCAGTAATTTCTAATAATTAATACCACTTATGTGGGTTGGCAATAACAGAGGAATTCACAGTGGTAATAAATAGCTCTCTTTTTTCATATTTTAAAAGTTATCTTTAACAGCATTAGTAAATTTTATTATACCATTTAATAGTAAATGTAGCTAGGCATGTCAGTGTCTGAATATATGATGTAAACCTTCCAAATTAATGGAATTATGAATTGGAAGGAAAAATATGTGTTTGAAAGTCAAATATTTTCATTTTGTTGAGTAAGTGATTCTAGTTTTTTGGACATAGAGGTAAAATGATCCAAGGAAGGGAACGGGGTGTTAAGAATGTCTGGAGAATATATATTACAGATTCAAGAATTTCCTCAAAAAAGCACTCCATAAAACGTGCATGATCTTTAACTACACCCTTTCTAGTTCTTTAACAGTTTTTCCAATAAATTAGCATACACATGATTCTTGACAAAGCATATCATTGATGCTAAGCATCTATGACCAAACTGTAAAGAATTTTAAAATATCTTTTATTAATAGCATATGGACAATTCAGTGGCTTGTCAGCACTTATTCAACTTCAAGGCAACGTGAAGCTTTGAATTAAACTTTTCTACTGATTTGCAAGCAGTGGGCTTCCTGTGATTCTCAGCTTGAACATTTACATTCCTTCAAAGATCTTGTGTCTTGACACATTTAATTGAGATGGCTTTCTAGAACAAATAAAGTATTGCTGTTCCAGTTGATCAAGATGCTTTCAGATGCTTTTTCTTTTTTTTTTTCTTTTCCTTTTTTTTTTTTTTTTTTTTTTTTAATTCAAGGTTTAACAGATAATTTAAAGGAATGTCTACAGAAACATTCTTCTAACTATGCAGTACTCAGAAAGCCTAAACAATTTCTTACATGATTTATGGCCAAATATCTTAACTCTGCAGGCCACTGGGCATCACATTTTCTATTGTTCTTTTCAGGCTGTTCTTTTTCTTTTAGGATCACGTATTTTTATATCATATTTAGGAAGATTGCCTTTTTGGATTCAAAAGAAGCCCAGATATGTTTAGAAAATTATTTCTGTGTTACAGCCAGATGGAAACTTGCCATGAAATGAGGATCTTGAAAAGTTTCAACAAAGGGACCGAAAATTTCTTAAACTTGTTAGCGTGAAGGGATCTTGAAACTGTTTCCACTACAAACTGCACTCTCTGGTATATGAGTAAACAAGAAAGATTGTTAACTTTAACAGAACTTTCACTTTTTCTGAGTAACTTTTCTGTACCACTACCTTAGCAAAAGAACAGTAGTAAGAAACATATGAATGACAGAAAATGCTACGATTTTATTATTTTTGTACGTGCATTTTTGGTCTTGAAAAATAAAAGGTGTTAACGAGGTGTGTCCTGGATGGAGCACAGCAAATGCCACCCCGAGATCCAGAGTTTCTGAAACTCTTACATATCCAGTTTTACTGATCGTCGTGGAAACATAATCCTGACCAAGTCCAGGGAAAATGAAACGCAAAAGCTGTGTATTTAGTCGTGGGATATTTTCCCCCGCTCTGCTTGTGGCTGTTAAGTCGTCTGATTCAATCAGACACACAACCTTTGCATGAACCTTACTTGCTGTCAGGAGGCAGCTGCAGTAGGGGATGGATTCCCAAAGGCTGTTGCCCTACCGAGTCCAGCGAAGTCGTTAAGCTCCGCTTCAGAGAGGAAACAGTTAAAGAGCTCAGTGTTCCCCCGTGCCCGGGAGGCAGCCTTTGTGTTTAACGTTGGCAGGGGCTCCGCTCGGGCTGGAGGCTTGTTTTAATTGGGGGAGGGGGCAGAGAAGCGAGGACGCTCTGCCTTCTCCCCTGCTCCGTCTACCGCTACCGATTGAGCGGAGGTGGAGATTTCCATCCCACCCAGTCAGAGGCTCGGGGAAGACCATCCCAGGAAAAGCCGCTCGGCGGCAATTCCCGGCAGCTGCCGCCGGAGCAGCAGGCGCAGCATGAGCGCGGAGCCGGCGGTGGAGGCACGCTTGGGGTGAGTGCGCGGCGCCCCGCACCAGTGGCCCCGGTCCCAGCCCCAGCCCTGACCCCGGCCGCCAGCACCCGGTAAGGGCAGGTAACGGCGAGCGGCTGCTGCGGCCGCCCGGCTGCCGGCGTGGACGAGGGAAGGGGGCAGAGAGGGAGAGAGCTTGGGCTCTCCGGTAGGAAACGCAGCTCAGCGTGTGGATCCCGTCGATGAGCTCCGCACGCTGCCCTGCCTCGCCAGGTCCGTGTCGGGGCTGATGTCCTGGCGGCAGCGGGGAGCATCACCCCGGCGGCAGCGGGAGGCGCCCCAGGCAGCCCCGTGCCGCCAAAGCAGCGCCCGTGCCCTGCTCAGGCTCCGCAGCTGCCTTTCGGGCACACCGGTTGCCGCTTACGTTTTGGTTCCTCTTTCCTACTGCTCCGCGGTGACCCGGGCAGGGGCTGTCACCGGTTTGTCCCCGCGGTTCTGTTCCCTGCTCCCCCACAGCAGCCTCCCGCGGGTCCCCTCCGCGCCTCGGGGAGGACTGGGGCGAGCTGCGGGCACCCACAGCCCCTGCACTTAGGGCAGGCCGCCTGGTAGCTGTGCGTACTCTGTAGCCGTATGCACCCTTGGAGAATACGCCCAGGCAAATGAAGGATTTGCCAGGAATGTGTAGGAAAGCGGCTTAGAAATCATTATATAAAAAGACAGTTGTAGTTTTGCTTCTTATGGGAAAGTTTCTTTTGGGAGATGGAAGAGATGGCAGCTGGTGGTGCTGTTCCTAGCTTTGCATGCTGGCTGCACCATTGCCATGCTACCACCATGTTCAAATGTGATGTAGATATTAAGTTTTCACAGGAAAACATCATTAAATAAGGATGATACTAATAGCGACCAAAGCTGTGGGTCTTTGCAGTGAGAGCTGTCGGTTCAGTCCGTAGCTGTATCACATTTACTTGGGCAAGTACAAACATGGAAATGTCATTTAAATCACTACTGATTCAGTTTTTCCATGTGAATTGGGGAACAGCAGCTATAGTAAATAATAAAAGCACTGATACGTGCCTGAAAAGAGTTGCAGTAAAACATGCCTGTTATTTCTGATATGACTTAGAATTCTAAAGCAAAAAGCACTCAGATCACACTAACTATTGCTAACTGCCCTGAGATATCATTGTACCTGGCTTTTAGGAAAGAAGGATTTGCTGTCTGATTAAACTTTAAAATCAAGTGCACAGGTACTCGCAGCTGGTCAGATCACTATCTCAGATACACCAAGATAGAAGACTAAATTTGGATGACAGGTCTGTGAGAGATAGCACCCTACACACCAAGCAGGAATACTCAGACATAACTTTGTATATGCTGCTGTATAGAGGGGCACACACACTTTTACAGATGACACACAACAGAAGTAGCAAATATTTATAGTGTGGCTGCATCCAGAACTACTATCAGTAAATTGTCTACCACGTTCTTTCTCTTGGAAATTTTTTGCTATAAACTCTGAATTAATAGCCCCATAGGGAATGAAATTAGGATTCATTTATTAAAAGGGATCCTCCCAATTGCTTCATGTGAGTCCCTAGAAATCAGAAAGTTAAAATTACTAGACTTTCTACTTTTTTTTTTTTTTTTTTTTTTTTTTTTTTTTGGCAATGCTGTAGCATTTTGTCCTGCTTTGCAGATATGAGCCATGTAAAAATCTTTATTCTAAATTAGACTGAGGCTTCAAGGAATTGGACTTGAGAGTGTCCTCCTTGGCTTGCACCTCAGGAAGGTTTCACTGGAGGTGCTACCTGCCCCCTGCTGCAGTGACCAGCAGCTCCGGGGCTGCACACAGACAGTCACACGGGCGGAATGCTACTGTCTTCCTTCCTATCTGGAAATGTATCACTTAGAATACTAAACCAACTAGCTTTTTGTCTTTAAAAAAGCTTATTTATTTTTTTTATAATTAACTTTGCCATGGATAAGGACTGCAACATGAGCAGCAATGACATTATTCAGGAATCAAAGACTTATTTTTATTGCAATAAATTGACATACGTGGTCAAATGTTTACCCTGAGACTATAAAAGTCTTCCTCATAATGTCTAGGGACTTTGAATCCAGTCCAAAATTTGACTTGATATAAATGTATTATCAGTCTTCATTTGAAATCCAGGTTATTATAAAGCCAGAGAAAAATAATATAAAGCCTCATTGCAATATATCAAAAACTCAAAAATTAACAAATGTAGTACCTTGAATTACTAATGCCGTGTTGTTGCCTTACTTTTTAGAACATACTTTATTTTAGTTAAAATATACAGCAGTCTCCAAGGCCTCCCTTTGCTGGTATACTTTTCTTGCAAGACTGTATTTTAAAGCAGAACTTCATCTACCCCTTTGTGTTGTTTCATGCACAGGTTCTGTCTGAAATTAAAGGATCCCGCAGAGTATCATTGGTGTTTGCATTTTGTCAGAGTTAATGGATGCGGGTAATCTAGATTTCAGAGTAGCACAATGATTATAAGTGTGTGTTTATATACATGTGTTGTAGAAATTACATCCAAATAGCTTTCTTCCTAAGTGAGAAGCAGGATGTGTTACCCTGCTGGGTCTACTGATTCTGTTTCTTTTTTATTTATTTATTTGTTTTTCCTTATTGTTTTTCTCTGCAGGTGAAGAAGTGAGAAGTATCTCACTGAGATACTGAAAAAAACTCTCACTGAATTTGCTCATTTGGGACTTCGGGATGGAAGCCTTGTGTTTAAAAGTTTCTTTGCTGCTGCTGGTTTTGGGATTTGTCCTCAGTGACAGCTCTGATGGAGATGCTGCCAACCGGAGTGATCTGGGAAACTACCTTCCCACTTTCTCAGGGATTGACTCTAGCATGCTCCTCACCACCAGACGGCCCCTGGTAATCAACCAATCTGTCAAATGCTCCCAGCAGACTAAGATTGCTGAAACTTTTAAATACATTAACACGGCAGTATCTTGTGCTATTTTCATCGTTGGAATGGTCGGGAATGCAACTCTGCTGAGGATCATTTACCAGAACAAGTGTATGAGGAATGGCCCAAATGCACTGATAGCCAGTCTGGCACTAGGAGACCTTATCTATATTGTCATTGATATTCCTATCAATGTGTACAAGGTAGGATGCAACAACAATACATTTCACTTGCAATTTCCTTACTTGTTCACTGTGGTTATTTCTTTGTCTAAGTAGTGCATTTTGTCAATGAATACTCTGCTTAAAAAAAGTACATCTCACTTTTGCTCTGCAACCAAATCCTTGCTCTCAGGTGTCACCTCCATAAAGAAAAAAAATCTTCCTTTAATGACAATGTAGCTCCTAGCTCTTAACCGAAGCATAGCCTTGGGTATTTCAAGGAACTTTTCATTTATTATAGCTACTATAGTTAGCAAAACAAATTGTGAGAGTAGACTTTTTATAGACTGTTCTCTTTCTTGACAGACATAAAGCATTGGATTAGTTGCTATTTTTGGAATATCCTATCCTTACTTTATGTTTTTACAGAAAATACTCTCTGTGATCAGCAAGCTTCATGTTATGACTTTGTGGAGAGTGACTATGTCAGTTACACTGAGAGTTAAGGTTTTAATTTAACACTCATAAGTAGCAGATTTCCAGTATTATTCCAGGGTTAGTAAGGTTAATTATATCACAGAACATTTTTGAAATAACAAATTTAATCTGAATCTCTCAAAGCATTAAAAGGCTTCTCATCAATTCTGTCCCAGTTTTATTTTGTATTTTAATCAAACAAAAACTTAAAGTAAACATAGGTTTTTCTAATGCAATATATGTTTGTCAGTGTAACTTGCATGATTCCAGGACAGGTTTGAGTGAACAGAACTGAGTACTTTTTGAATATATCTGCCTCAAAGATATTAACTTGTTTTAGAAAGTCATCAAAGAATTTTGTAAGCTTCTATGTGTATCCTTGTGGATTATACACAAGTCCATAGCTGATAGGATATTATAACTTTTTTCTTTTTTTTTTCTTTCGTAAAAAACTTAAGGCACTGCTGACAGTAAATAAAACACTAAGGAGTATAATGAAAAACAAAACATTCCTCACATTTTGGCCCTTAAAAATTCTAGAGACTTAATTTTTAATGACATATATTTAAAACAAAGCATATTAATGCATGACTTCATAATAATTAGTGTTGTCTGGTTTCAAAACGGATTTTTAAATTAAAGAAACGGTGAATTGAAAAGAAGTATTTTGTATGTATATATTATAACTATTGACATCATAACTTGACCTGCATTCTAATGCAAGCGTTGACACAACAAGATCGTAATAACTTGAATTCATTAACCAATTAAAAATATATATATGTGCATATATGTCATTTGTACAGAGGCATATAATCTGTGGTAACATGCAGTACCCGATTCTGATCTTACAGTAGTATAAATTACAGATAAATCTGTTAACTTTAACTGGTTTTAACAAAATATGAATTTGAAACTAGGAGAAAGACTGTGAATAATAACACACGTGATTTAATGGAAATGTTAGTTTCTACTTTTCAATATTTCATCTGGAAAATTCAATATTCAATTGAAGATAGCACAAGTAAAATATTTTGTATTATCCAGTTTATGTGTGCATTAGCCTTTACCTGGTTTGACATTCCCCTGTGTCTTTCATAGCTGTGAGATGCCTTGTGGGACAGGGGACTGGGATTCTGCATGTTTTCATTATCCTTAGTGAATTGGAGTCATAACCTGGACTACATCTCCCACAATGCATTACTGTTTCCTCCCAGGGAAATTATCCCAATGTCTTTATGGATATTTGCTAGGGTAGTGTTCTTATTCCTGGTGGAATTTCTGAAAAGAAACTTCCAAGAAAAAATGGTCTATGTTTTTTTTCCAACCTAAGTTTGGGAAAGAACAAGTATTCTCACTACACAGTTTTTTTCTTGCCTTTCAAGAGCTCTGCTGCTTCTTCACATTGAAAGAGGACTGGAAATATGGAATTAATTTTGCCTTTATTTTTTTTTATATTCCCTTTACTTCGATTTTTTTTTCCCAATTAATCTTCTGATAATCCTTTGCCTCCCATAGGTTCACTGCTGTATCTTATATGACAAACTGTGGTCCTGAATAGCTCTCTACAAACCACATGACCCCATAGACTATAACAAAATATCTTCCTGGACTGCAGAGAAGTATTTGATAATTAAAGGCTGTGAATGAAACCACAGCCCTTTAACATCAACGTATGTCAACTCCCACATGCAAGAAGGCAGAACTGAAAGATTGGCTTTTAGTACTTTTTGACAGCTTGAACCTAAAAAATTGTTTTCTTAGAAATTATCATATACAACCACCTTGCTGTATAGGGTTAGCTGTATGTATTTTGAAACAAGGAAGCATCTGTAGCATTTATAATGGAATGCTTTTACTTCTGCTAATAAATGAAGTTACTATTTGTAGTACATTTTTCATATTAACCATTCAATAATGTGTCTACTTACATTAGAAGCTAATTTAAAAGTCTGTTAGATGGCATTCCTGTTTATATCTCAAGGGATCCTAAAATCTGTGGCACCATTTAGCTCCCCTTGTTGAGTGACAATCTGAAAGATGGCCACTGGAAATATTAAAACCATTTGAAAGTGGAAATGACAGTCTTTCAAGAAAAAAACAAAAAAACAAAAAAAAAAAAACAAAACTAAACAAAACAAAACAAAAAAACACTTTCCACTGTATTTTAAATCGTAATTTCTTAAGTATTCTATATGCTTAGTTTTGAACTTTATTTTAAAACATTCTTTTAGCTTCAGAATCAGCCTCATTTTGAGTAATATATTAATATCCTGTATAAATAAATGGTGTCAAACAAAACCTTACAGATCTGATCTTCATTTTGAGGAGGATAGAACAGCTCTAAAATCAGAATCAGATTAAAGCAAGCAATCATTTGCATGTTAAAAATATATACATATATATATATATAGTGTTAAGATGGCCACATCCTATACATCAAAACTTGTAATACTATGGAAGTAGAGTGTAATATCGGAAATATGTATAATTGAAACATAAGGTGGCTTTAACTATTTGAAACAACTCTCAGGAGAGAAGTAGTTAATATTACTGATATTCATATCCATTTCACAGATCTTTAAAAAGAGGGAGTTATAAGATTATAGTAATTGAAAATGTAAGGTCCCAGGAGGACTGAATCCATGATTAAGTTAAACATTTACACAATTAACAATGATGTGACACTGGGGAGAAAAAAAAAAAAATTATTTCAGATAAAGATGTGGTCACAGGTGTTTGACATTTTTATAATTTCTTCACTGTACAGTAGATTCAAAAATTCCCACTTCCTTTTGTGAATTACTGTAATTATATGGTGGATTCCCCTTAGCAATTTGTTAAATGGATTGAGATGTTAGCAATAATCACTAGCCTTCTTTGAAGATATTCTGAATGTATTAAAGTCCCATCAGGCTTAATTACCTCTAGTATATTCACTTGTAGGATCAAATCAATATTAAAAATTGTAACAAATTGAGTTTTACAGGAAGGGTGCCAATTATAAATCTAGCCTTAATGGACTGAACAACTCGTTCTAAGACAATTTCATTTTAATGTCATTTATAACACCTAGACCCAAATAGTTTCGTCAACGTAAAACATATACATCTCAGATATTCATGATGTCAAATAATGAAGCCTTCATATCAGTGAGAATTACTTCTTTTCAGTAAAAAGAAGACTAGGAAATACAATTCTAATGTTTCATGGTGCTGTAGAGGTAGGGCTAAGGCACTGAAGGAGAGAGAGGTTTCATATCTCCTTTTCTAGAATCAGGTGGCAGAACACAAAAGCTCTCCTGTTTCTGAAACAGAAAGTTTCCTGAGGTTGTGGAGCAAGAAACACTCTAGGCCCAGGCTCTCACCTTTGGAATGGCAAAGTTCAGCTTTAAAGATATTATTGGGAAGCCTTGAGCTATCTCTGCTTCCATTTTAATGCAATTTAAAGAAAATATTTAAGTAAGTTCTGTTTATTGAAAAAAATGACTTACATAGGATTGATGTTAATTATATCACCTCACATCTTATTATTAACTCCTTGAGTCATTGTATTATTAAAAAAAAAAAAAAAAAGATGAAGCAAATTAGCCCAGTTTTTAACCTGTTTCTTTAAATGTGATTAACAAACTTTTCCCTAATTATTTTACTGATACAAAGCGAGAGACACCTACCAAGAATAAAAAGGTGTTAGTGTCCGCTGCTCAAACAACTCAACACAATGGTGTTTTCTTTAGGGGCCTAAGGTACTTTTTTTTGGTGTTCATGTTTACAACAGTTACAACAGCATCTACATCTGAGTAGTCCACCTTGAACATTATAAAGCTAAATGTAGAAATCAGCTTGCAGTAAGCAAGCATTTCCAGCCATTTGTTCTTCCATAAAGGAAGACTTAGCTGAGGCATTTCTAGTCATTAACATTTTTCAACACCAGAGCAAAGGCTTAAGTTTTAGACCCATCTCTTCTAGATCACAAGTTGATGTATCTGATTGCCTTCACTGTCAGAATTAATAATATATATAAACAAGGTTGATAAAGAAACACTTGAGGAACGATCATGTAGACTAATTGAGCAAGTGACACCCACAGTAGTTATACTTTTGTGCCGAGGGAATATAGGGCCAAGCCTACAGCACATATGAAGTTAAGCCTACTTAGAAGAGAAACCCACCTTTACAAACAAAATTTGTCCCATGTGTAGTATGTATCTCTCAATTATGCATAAACACTAGTAGGAAACTCTGCAGCCACCAACCTAACTGCATTCTAGCTTTTGCTGAATTCTTGGCAGTGATTCCACAAAGACATGTATCGGTAGCCTGGTGTGATGCAGAAATCAATATTACTTGCTGAGAACATGAACTATGGTTTGGGTGTATGTCCCCATGTAGCGATCATACATTAAAGAAACCTAGAGGTAGCACAATTATTGATTGCTGTGTCCTGGAGGCACAAATCACCCAAAATGGAAGAGGGAAGGGGCAAGTGTAAGCGTACGAGGAATCTGTTCTCTGCATTTGCAGACTACAGCTTCCTAGTAGAATGTGTCTATCATGCACTCCAAGGTAGGAGGTAAGGAAGGTTTTATATTCTAGGTCTCCATTCAAAATCCACTCTGCCATTAAGTAATGGCTGTCCAATATGTAAATGGACAGCCTGGAGACTGTGGGAGAATATATATTCCTTTCAATGCACAAGCAACTCCTCCCTCTACTTCAATTTCACATCTTGTGCCTGTCTTGCTGTTCTGTGGATCTGTAATACTGTACAGTAACTAGGGACTGTAGGTTTAACAGAATATTTTGGTATGATCACTCTGGTCATTTTTCAATCAGCTAAATTCTACAGAAAACAAAGAATCATTTTGACTGTGCATATCCAGGGTTTACCAATTCTGCTGTAATTTCATAGCAATACTGTCACCCTCTTTTAGCAACACAAAGAAGACAACAAAGGTTGAAGAATAAGAAAAGCAATATTTTGTCCAGGGACAAATATTTTGTGCACATAAACACACCTTGCAGCTCATTTGCCTGAAAAAGAGCTGCACAGCTTGAAAAATAGTCTACCTAAATGGGGGGGAAGTTAGCCACCACCACAAAACAAGGAAAAACAAAAACAAAAACAAAAACAAAAACAAAAACAAAAAAAAAAAAAAAACTTAATCCTACTTTGTAAACAGCAAAAATACCACAGGGAGATGTCAGGAATGCTTGGCTGCTAAGTATATTTTTGTAATAAATATAAACATTTTAAAGAGAATGTAAAACTTAGGGTTTGTAGTTTTCAGCTGTTAGCTGAGACAGAACATTCTGCTTCAAAACCAGGGCATTTGTTTCCTTAACTTTCAGGATCTCTTAATGTATAATATATTTTTTCTTGTGTAAAACTCTACAATCCTTTCCCAAGCTGCCTAAGTGGGAGAAAATGACTGCCCATTTTACTCAGCAGGAAAAGATGAACCGAAAAAGCTGTGATAGGGCAATTCAGAGGAAAAAATGTTTTTGATGCTATTCCCGCATCCCTACTTAACATTTCTTCCTTCCAGAAAACAGACAGACAGACTTCTATCCACTCAGACAGTAGAAAGAGGGCAGCTGTTGGCTGTAGCAAAACTAGGGATATATTTCCTGCAAAGAACAGTTGAAGAGATGTCACGTGCCTTCTGGAACGTGGCAGTATCATGATCCTAAGTATAAGCAAACTACTAAGTGATACCAAAGTCTGCAGAAGTTTGAACTATTGAGTCACCTTGATATACCCAGTGTTGGTCTTGTGCCCTGTTTTACAGAGGCTTGCCCTGTTTGCTGTGTTCCTCTACTCAATGCCCTTCCCAAAGTTGAGGCTTTTCACTCCAGCAGTGGGAAGGGAAGGAATACTTAGAGACAGGCACTCTTCTCTCTCCTTTCACCCTTGCAGCTCTCTGTGCCAGCAAAATGGTGGAGCAGAGCTGAGTCATGCATGTGGGGTGAGCAACAGTCTGTGGGTCCCAAGAAAGAAATGGATGAGTATTGTCCTGCAATTCAGTTCTCTTTACGATACAGGGTTTGCGGGAAGATGAGAAAGACTTGAAAGTATGGAGTGAATTCTTGTACTGTGAGGTTTCATGGGGACAGAATGATTCTGGTTGAGTCACTGAATCAAAATACCACAATTAAAATGCAACAAACGGGAGACTGAACCCACCTCTTTCTAACTGGTCTCACAGATTGGAGACAGAAGGAATGCTTCAGTCACAATTACCATCTTTTGTCACTTAATGCAGCCAAGTCAGTGTCACAGACCTTGGACACTTTTGTGTTCAGTCAGATTCTACCTGAATTCCAACCAAAACAGCGGGTAACATATTTGGTTCATGCCTTGAAGCAGATGTACTTTGCAAGGGCCTACATAAGTGTAGATGATAATTTAAGACACAGCCGCACTTCCAAAGCTCAACATCTCCTACAGGAAACTTGCCTGAAAAACAAAACCCCATGGGATCTGACAAAGAGTAATTTCTCTTGTCTTTCATTCTGTGCTATATTGCAAGGCAACAAAATCACCCAGGAATACACTGATTTTGTAACTCCACAGTTAGCAGGCAATGGTAACTTATACAACTAGAAGTTATATAAACAACCAGCAATCTGCTGGTTTGGTGTCCATCACTGAACAGAATGAACTGAACTTAGAGAATAAAGAAGGTATTTCTGTTTGTCCCGCTGAAGACAGAGACGAAACCCTGACTGCCAGAGTGGTGCCGTCAGAATCACTGAACACCTAAAGGCCATGAAACTCAGAGATATATCCTGTATGGGGGCAAGTACTACCTGTATGAAAAAGTTTCTGGGAAGCAGATCTTCTGTGCCGGCACAGCAATGGTTCCAAGCAGATAGAGGAAAAAGAGGAAGACTCTAGAGCACTAGCATGAGATAAGAGCAGGAAGAGGAAGGTATAATAAAATCTTTGCTTTCATCCTCAGTGCCATGTGGCAGGGAGAGACGACGTCCTAACATGTAGTTGTTGAACCAAAGCAGTTTTCAGAGAGCAGCTCAGAGACATTTCCTATCCAGCACCAACCCAGTCCATCTATTTTGGGCTGAGCTCCAGGGTCATCATCTGCCTGTACACACACAGTATCAGCCTAGAAATAGATAAGCACTGTGGATGCATATGAGCATGTACTGGTGAATGCTCATGTGGTTAGATTATAACATTCTCTCTTTTAAACTATATATAAATTGCTTGAGATGCACAGTGGGACTTTATCTGTGTTTTGTACATCAGCTAGAATACTAATGGGGGTTAGAAAATAGCAGCAGCAGTAGAATAAAATCAACTGAGTGACATTTAAAAATCATTGCAAAGGAATGTTCTCAGCACTGCTGTCTTGTTTGTTTCAAGCTGCAGAGTCAGGGCAGAGAGTCCATATAAAGGAGCAGAGACCAGGGGATGCTCAAGGAAGCTGTAGCTTTCTAGTCACTTACTGAGTTTTTTCAAGACTGATGGTAGAACCTTGAAAGTTTGGTTTCTGATTTCAGTGTAAGAATATGCTGTTGACTACACTCTTCCCGCTCATGAATTGCACCACAGCTGAACCTTATGAAATACACATTTGCAACTACACATGGGAAAAAGTGTATTTCCTTTGCCACGTCTTATTTTGAAACTTCAGAGATTTTTAGAGTGGGGTTGCAAAAGCAGAATCCATTTGACCAAGCCATGGAGAACTAGGATGCAGGTTAGGATAATCAGCCTGATTCCTCCCATCCCTGTGGCTTCGGAGAAAATGTAATCTTCTAGGATTTTATCCCCATTTTGTCTGGATATTAAAAACATGCAAACACACTTGAAGAGGACAGACAGTAGTCCCAGTTTTTATCTTGTGCCTAAGTAAATCAGGACTGATTGAGCTTCAGTTGAGCTTCTGTGCCCACTTTTTCATACAGAATGAATGTGATATTTCCCTCTGAAGTTTCTGTATCCTGCTAGGGTAGAACAGAGGGCAATGGACTTGTTTTGATATAAAATTAGTAAAACCACAGACGGGATAAGATTTGCTGACTAAAAATATCTCCTGGAGAAAAAACTGGCACCTGATCCAAAGGGAAGTAATGAATGCATAGCTGATGTTGAATGATAATGGAGTATACCCATGGAAATGTTTGCAAAGTTAATCTTAAAAATCAAATAACTTAATCCTGATCCTAGTGATTTTGATTAAAATCAACTTGAAAAGAATGTCTGATGATTTGGTACTGATGGTACTTCAATTAGTGGAAAAGTGTAAGAAACAAAAGGAATAAAATACTTTTCATCTTAAAAAAAGGAGAGCTTCCTGGGGTGCGGGGAAGATGTGTACATGCTGAAACTGTGATAAAGCTTCCCTGTGAGAAGTAATGACTAAGTGAACCTTTTTCAAGTACAACACTTTTCTTTTTGAAGCTAATATTTGCTTTGTAGTAAGAGTTTCACAGTCAGTACAAAGTGCTTGTTCATTTCTATTGCTGAGTATATGCTACAATCACAGTCAGTGCACACAAGTGAAGAGGTGGTGGTCTTTCTCGTGCCTCTTAGATTGTGATTTGTAATGATAAATCAGTTTTGGGGCTCTGCTTGGCATAGGCAATTGGTAAAAGCCTGCTGAGGCCTCTTTCCCTTGGCAGTGCCACTTCTAATTTAGCCTTCACCCAGTGGTGCCTGAAAACTATTCTGACTGTACCCAAACTCAGACACCATATGATTACTGACTGTTGAGAATCTGAAACTGAAATTCCACATGATAAGAATGGGTTGGAGAACCCCCTTGGATTCAGACTGGCCTTTCTTTCTCCAACAGCTTTTCTGTAGCCCCTGACATAAAATAAAGCCTCATGCAAGAGCTCTTGGCAAAAGGCAAAAATATGCCATGAAACACTTGTTATAATATTGCAGATCTATCCAGAAAATAATTTTGCTGGAGCTTTCAATGTATTTCATTGAAATAATTTCATAATTTCATAATTTCATTACCTTTATTACTGAAGCTACAGACAATAGTTTAATCACCAATTCTGGTGATCCACTAACTAGCCTCTGGCACAAGAGGGATTTGCTTACATTAAATACGATTGTCCTAAACTGGAATACCATTGCAAAGATGCTTGCATTCTGTCTGCTGGGGTCTTGATGATAAATAAGTTTCTCAGTTCTTCTTGAAGAAGGAAAGAATTCTCAGTATGCTAGAAAACATACAACAAGAAACAGCAACAGAACAAGAGCAAATGGAACATTTATATTGTATCACTCTCAAATAGCGAGTAGACAGATTTGGATTGATCCTATGGCTAATTTTTAGAAATCTCATTTTAGTATTCAACTAAAGAGAAAAAATAATCAAGTAAAAACATAATGCCTAGTGGATAATGCCTTTCCTATTTAACTAGCAGTCATACACATAAGTTTGGTTCATAGTTGACTGAAAGTTATGAATTGCTAAAATCTGTCCTGAAATACAGGTGATCAAATACCAATATGCATTTGGCCCTAGAGAAACTTATACAGCATGTTGTAGATAGCAGATTCCAGGATTTTTAAGGTAGTATTTGGGGAAAACAAACAAACAAACAAACAAAAAAGAAAGACTACAAAAAGCACATGTACTTTGGCATTGTGGTGAATGGGTACAAACAAGAGATGTCAAAATGCAGATGAGGACTGACTCTAAAGAGAAGTTCAATTCCTAGAAACTCAGCTTTCAGTGAGTATTAGCTTGCTTCAGCATTAAACATCCTGCACTCTGCATCTGAATGCTCTGAAAATCTCATGCTGTGAAAAAGCAGAAAGGTAATTCCTACCTTCAGTGAGATACAGACATATGTGAACTTTAACAGTAACATTTATATTGTTAAAGGTTGTGATTATTCTTATATTTCAATTTAAGAATAATTTAAATAGTAATAAAATGTTTATTTTGAATACTACAGTCCTGAGCTAGGACCAAAAGTTGTTGTTTTTTCTAATTCTGCAGACAGAATCCACCCACTTTTACTAGACAACCACGTTCCAGACCCTAAGCTTCTACTGAGAAAATTTCCTAGTCCTTCTGTCTGCAAAGATAACTTTCAAAATGCAAACTGATTGTAATAAAGTCTGCCCAAGTATGAAAATGGCCTGAGAATAGATCTGCAAGAAAGTGAACTCAGTAGAGTCAAAATTCCTATTGATTTAATTATACTCTGAAAAGTATAATCTTTGCTCAGTTTTAATTGCAAAAAGGTTAAAAAATATATGATACATGGGTTTTGTTCTTTATTTTTGAAAGAGCCCAACTAATTTTTCCATGCAGAAAGCAATGGGGTCAGTTCCTGCACATTTGTGTAGGTAAGTGGGGATCCTTGCTCTCTGTTTTCCATTTCGTGCTTTTGCCCAGGGATAGCTGGAATCTGGCACATCACACATACTGTTTTTATTGGAAATGATAGCCGTGCCACCAGTTTATCACTGTCTCATGCACTGGAAAATAAAACTGTTGAGATGTTGCAATCTATTTTAGTTCTATAACACTGAAAAAAGTTCTATATAAACCTTCCCTGGTCTGGATCTAAATATCTTCAAAATTTCAACAGAATTAGGTTTCAGAAGCTTTCAGAAGCTTGTGTTTGGCTTCTAATTGCTACTCCATAGTGTATCATTCGCTATTGTCCTCTGAAGCAAACAAAAACATCTACAAACTGAAAAGGTACCATCAAAATATTCTGTGTTCTAGCCGTTGTTCAGTAACACTTCATATAAATCAAAAGATGAATGCACACCACTAATAACAAATTAATCATCCAATAAGATAAATTATAATTACTGTGTATTGCCTTGAAAAATTGGATCCCTGCCTATCTATGGGATACAACATCCTCCAAGATGTTGACAAAGTTACGTGTCTAGCTCAAGAATTGGTATTTTCATTTTAAATCTAATGTTTTCTACTACATCACCACTTTAATAAAAGTTGGTAATAGCATAAGAACTGCTGGGCTATGTCACACAAATTGCTCATCATACCTCTTATTTTGTATCCTACCCCTGACAAAGGCTCAACAGCAGAGACTTAGAGGAGAAGATTAAAAAAAGGTAGAGCAAGAGTGACCTCCTCACCAAAAGGGGAAGGATACGTCAATTTTCAAAGGAACTCTTTATGGTGACTATAAGATCCCTTTCCTGAATGGAATTAACCAAGCTAGAGCTTAGTGTGTATGGACTTCATATTTTTTTCCTATTAAATTTACTTACATTGAATATAATCTTCCATTTTAACTACCGTAAGTCATTTCGTATCCTGTATTTTGTTCAACACATTAATAGTTACACCTAGAAAGATTACTGCTTACACACTAATATTTTACAATTATTCGCAGAAATAAATGTTTTCATATTTGTTTTGTTAATGCTTCCTTGGAAATACTGATCTAAACCCCAGCCACTCATTCACATCTTTCCAAATGCATGCCTTTTTGTTGCATGGTAGTACAGCCCGCATGTATGAAGCTAGTCCTTTAGAACATAATACGGAAGAAATTGTGCGTGTACACTATTTCCTCCACACACTTAACAATCTGGCAGTGTCTACTGACATGAGTTACATGGCGGTACATTTACAATGACAAGAATCTACTTGCATGCAAGCATGGGAATTTGGCTCTGAGGTATTTCATTATGAACTATGAATTATACTTTGAATCCTTGGTTCTGGGCCATAGTAATCACAAACATTTATGACAGGGCTGAGTTAGATTTTCACTGTTTGGTATTGGTGGCTGAAGCACATCAATAAAAGATCCTTTAACAATGCAAGTGTAGAAGTTCAACACTTAAATTTTCACCCTCTCTGCCTCTACAGCAGCAGTTATTTCCCAGACTCTCTCAATATTAAGGATATGTTTGAAGTATGGAAATTTCGAGGTTACACTGATTGTGTCTAAGACAAGAAAGAATTACGATTGTTACGTACTTGCTAATCTATTGTTTAAACATTCTGCTTGTTTTGTATCTTCTCTTTAGCTCCTGGCTCAGCAGTGGCCTTTTGGAGATACTGAATTTGGACAGTTTCTTTGCAAATTCCTCCCCTTTATACAGAAGGCATCAGTGGGAATCACAGTCCTTAATCTCTGTGCCCTTAGCGTGGACAGGTACAGTATACTCTACTCTTTTGACTGACACTGTTCTTTCCCTTGAGTTTTCCTAAAACTGGGACTACTCAGTATGGTCTTCTTAGCAGACAGCCTACAGTATAGATGTAACCTACATCCTGCTTTTTGATATCCTGGCTATAACAAAGCACCACATCTGTAGCTCAAAGTATAACATGAAGATACTAGACCTCATGTCTAGTGAATTAATTTCATAGCTTTTTAAAGGTATTTAAAAGCTTTATTAAAGCATTATCTCAATTTCGTTTACCAGACTAAACTTTATTGGGATTTGAGACAGTTTTCTTTTTTTTTTTTTTTTTTTTTTTTTTCTTCTTCTTCTTTCATGTGATATAATGTTTGCTTTGTATTTGAACAGGATCATAATCTTTAGTCTTAAAAATAATTTTTTTCAACTCATTGCCTATGGACTATAATCACGGTATTTATTTTGATAACTTATACAGCTAGTTGAATTTTATTGAAAACATGCTGGAAACCTGTTTTGATAGTTTGATGTTAATAGTTTGAAAATTAATGCCTCTGCTAAAAGTGCTCAAGAAGATATATAAACATTATGGTAGGACAACAGTTAAGATACTTTTGAACGTTATTCTTTTATACTTTTTTTTTTCTTTATACATATTAGGCAAAAGCAGATGGAGAATTCACTTACTTAAAGGCTCTTTATTTTATTTGTCTTGAATATACTTGTTCATATTCTAGTCTAAGATTTCAGTAATTCTGATAAAGAAAACATTGATAAATAGAATGCATTATGCATATTAATATAGTGATGCAAATATAAATGAAACTTTAAAAATAATCTTGGTTTGGTTTTATATGAAAAGTTGATGTACAAGGTTTGCAGTGGATGAGTAACTGAGATGTATCTATACCTGAAATACAGTTCCTTATTGCATTGGTAACTCATTAGCTGAACTCATTAGCTCATTAGAAACAAACAAACAAACAAATACAAGTGCTCTATTTCTTTTATGAGTCTGTGACTATAAAAATAATTCTATTTCTCAGACTGTATCTGTCTAACACAAAACACAATCCCAAGGACTACTCTAAGGAATAAATCCTAGATCAAACACATATGAAACTTACAGATTGTTCGCTAAGTTCTCACCAATGAGTTTTCACTAGATTTAGTGAACCTATGTTATATATGTTTTCATAAATTGGAAGTAACTCAGCTGAAGCTCTTTTTATATATGCATGTTTGTTTTTCTTTTTTTTTGTTGTTGTTGTTGTTGTTTGTTTATGAGTACTAGTTTGCTAATCTTTAAAAAAAACAAATGCCACTTCCATTTGAGTATAAAACCTTGTATGGGATCATACTCAAATTTCCTCCTCCAAACGACATGCTTTGTCAAGGACATAGTCTTTATCACTTCGTGCTACTGTAGTAAATGACTGCAGAGAATGTGTGTTAGAAAACAGATACATACAGCCAGACTCTGATATTGGCTAACACATATTGAATCTAAGTTAAGTTATCATTAAATCAGGATCTGACAACACCTTAGACAAATTAGGTCAGGCAAAGGAGTGACAGGCATAGTCATATTAGTAAAGAATTCTACTTCAGCTAATGGACATTTTTAATACGAAAAATGAGTACATTTTTCACAAAAAACTTGGGTGCTGTCACAGCTGAACTATTTCCGGTCTACAGGCTAGCTATTTTTTCCTTAAAAAATGCTCCTGAAAATGATCTCATTTATAGTTAGTTAGTTAGAGAGCATATAAATGGGATTGCATTCTTCAAGGTAGAAATAGATGGAGGCAATCGGTACAATGAATACAGAGCTCCAAAGCTTTGATAATCATTGACTCCCTAGCTCTCATTTGTAGACTACAGCCTTGCTTTAGAACCCAATGTTTGTTTGCTTGTTTGTTTACAGGGACTGATCCCTGTGTTAACTACATCCTACTGTGAAACACCACTCGTTACTAGTGCCCCTTGCCCAAAATGGCTTGCACTGACAACATATTAAGGTTTAACTGTGCATTCCCAAAGGAATAATGCCCATTCACACATAGAGAGGGTTTCAAGAGGCTGAAAGAAAACACCAAACCAGCCATTCACTCTTCAGAGGAAGCTCACATTTATTTCAGATGCCCCTCAGACATGTTTAAACTCTGAGTCATGATCATGATGAAAGTCTGACTCTTCTCCTAAACAGCCCCTGACTGTGACTAAGAGGAAGGATGCTTTCCTTCCTGAGCTTTTACTTTTGATTATGTCTCAGACATAACAATTTTGATGAAGAGATGGTTTTAAGGAATGCAAAGATGCCAATCTCATTTCATAGGTATACACTCTCTTCTTGACCCTTCTGAATACCAAATTTCACAGGACAGTCATTTCAGGTTAGGTGTCTTCATCTGGACCAACTTCCAGTAAATGTATAAAACAGTCCAGATTATAGCAGTAAAGCAAAGCAGTAAGAGCTTTATTATATTAACTATTATTAACTATTATTATATTAATATTATTAATGGTTCTTATTTTTAATGTAATTACTTACAATCATTAATTTATTATATTGCAGTCAACACACTGCCAGCTGTCTTTAGAATGAAGAACTGCAGTGATCAGATCTCTCATAGCAAAGAATGGTACCAGTAACAGTATAGGAACTGTTCTGACTCTAACCTTGACAGTGACTGCTTCTCACATACTTGACTAAGTATTTAATTTCTTCTGTATCATCTTTCCCTTTTATAAAGGGCTATTGGTACTTGCAGAAGAGAAGTATGTTATACTAGTGGGTCACTTGAACAACTAATTTTAATACGGTCAAAAGGAGCAGGGAGGCAAAACCACCTACTCTGTAAAGCAGCAGCAGGCACAGGGGAGGCACACGCGTTCCCTGTGCAACGTGCTCTAAGTGACCCTGCTGGAGCAGAAGGATTGAATTCAGTGATCTCCAGATGTCCCTCCCAACCTCAACCATTCTGGAATTCTGTGACTCATAGTCCACACACAAGCTATAACCCAAGGTTTAATGTTCATATGCTCCTTGACTTCATTTCAGAAGGCACACAGTACATTTTCTTTTTTAATTGTGATTAGATACCACTATGGTAAAGTCCATCCAAATTGTTCCAAAAACTAATCTAGGCCACAGCAAAAACCACAAGCTTGCACCATTAATGTGACCCATACTGAAAGGCTAATTAGAGTTCTGGAATTATTCCTTACCAAAGAATGATGAAATCACGGAGAGGGTGTAGAAAAGCATCAGAAATGATTCAGTGACCTTACAGATCTCAGCTAGTTGCTTCTCAAAAATGATGTCGAAGAAGCCACTTAAATATTACATCCAAGTACTGAAACACAGACGATGTATCAGATATCCTTTAGGTCTTAGTTTTGCAAAGAAAATGTAATATTAACCCATTGATCAAAGTTGCAGCCAGATTCCACATGAAAATAAGGTACACATGTTTAACAATGAGGGTAATTAACTACAATAAGACATCACCAGGGAAAGGTGCTTTTTATGTTCTCAGATCAATACAAGATGTCCTTCTGGAAGACATGCTTTGTACCAGTTATAACTAGATAGGAGTGTAGTATTTAATTTTATATATGTATACTTTATGCTGTAATGATCCCTTGTCGTCAAATACTGTGCATACTTAAAATCAAGTAGTAAGAAGGACTGCAGGGTCCATGAAAATAAAGTTGTAATAAATAGCTAAGAATGAGAGAAAATGGAAGAGGAGAAAACACAGGGGAGAGAGCAATTGAAGGGTACAATCTACTAAAATTGATAGCACATGCGTGAGCGATAGAAAGTGAAGAAAAAAAATAGGGGGGGAAAGGGAGCCACAGCACTAAATAGGGAAAGGGAAACAAGCTGAATGTTTTAGAAAAGGTTGGAGAGAAAAAGAAAACAAACAGAAACAGAAACGGCAAATGAAAAGATAAAACATGCACACACAGATTTTAGGCTGAGGAATTAAATGTAATGTGTGATGCATCTGTATTATTTCAGTTCCCTGGCAAACATCCTATATTTTTTAAGTGTGAGGGAAATAAACCCTGCAGTATTTCCCATTCCTAATTATGGGAGGTTTGTGGCTAGACAAAGATCCTATATATTACATAATTCACAGAACACCCACTTGAAAAATTTTACTACCACTATTTTTCAAATCACTCTTATAGCAGTGAGTAGAGACAAAGTAATTGCAGGCTAATATGTATTCAGGAAATTCTGATCTAATTAGTGAACTTCCTATCCTTTAGGTGAAACCATTCATAACATTTTTCAGCCAGTAATTCTGCATCTGATGGTTATTTGAAATGTTAACTGAAAAAAAAATTGCCAATAAAATATATACAGAATCCAAATCCTTGCTGCTGTGCACACTGACCTTCTGTACAAAGCAGACATAACTTGAAGAGAAACAAGGATAAAAAAAAAATGCAAGAAAGCATTAGATTTCACGATTTCTAACCCATTTGTTATCATTTAGATAGTTACATAGGTAACGCAACACAAATTTTATGTCTTACTTGAGAAATGTGTAGTCTAGAGTCTCCTGTTTAAGAACATCCTGCAGTCAAGGATGATGAGATAGTACCCTGCACCTTGTGCAGCTGATTGAATTGATTGTAAAAGTTCCACTTATTAAACTTCCAATTGATTGGTATATTTCCAAAGTTCACCTGGTACAAATATCTGAGTATTTGTGTGAATATTCCTAGGAATATTCCATTTAGTAATTAAATCTAAAATCTGATGTTAGGTAAAATGAAATATGAGAGGATCACAAAGCATTCAAAATTAAATCTGAATTTTAATATGAATAAATGTGTGGGAAGATCTGATGTTGAGCATTACTTTCCCAGTTGTTTCAGCATAGGTTGTTTCAGTGCTCTCAGAATTCCATTTTCATAGGCCTCCTCCCCACGAGTGAACTATTGACTCCATCCTTTCTGAGATCCTTTGAAGATAAGCATGCCTTCAGAAGATGTTTTCATTTTTAATCTGCAAGTCCAAAATGTACTGTTCTGCTTTAGTATGTTCAAAATCTTTATACATACATTTCTGCTAAAATGGTGTACTAAGAACCTATCCCTAGTACACTATGCTGTGTATGATACTGTTTTTTTATCAAGAGATATCAAAGCAAAGGGTTCTAGTTGGTTTGCTCCTTCTAACATTGAGGCTACAGGGGATTTAATTTATGTGTTCCACCCTGTTAATAAGAATGAGCACACTTCCAAACAAAAAAGGGGGCGTGATAGAGGGAATCAGAAGAAATGCTACGTGTGAATCCTTAATCTCAAATTAGTGTTTTGTTTAGAGGAGGGGTGTGGTTGCCTTTAAATAACTCTAATTTTTACAGACATCTGTAGCCTGGGTCCTACATCCCTTGGCACATTTTTCCCACCAGAAGCTCTTCATTCCTTCCATCTCAGAAATCCAAACTTCAACCCTTCCCAGTACATTCAAAGTAACTGTAAATCCAGAGTTCTCAATTACTCTTTTCCTTAAACCCTTGTTACCCCTGAGCCTTTGAGCCCATGCCAAAACTCTGACTTCCTCCAATCACAAGCCATCCCACTCTCATCCTTCCACACCCTAATCCTCCAAATGAAAACTTTGTGATCTAAATTCCCCTGTTCTCTCCTTCCCCTGCCAAATCTCACCCATCCCTGCCACTGAGAGCCTATGTACTTGCAAATTGTACACTCCTGGTCTGCTGAGGGCACCTCCTTTTCCCACACCCGTCACCTTCCTTGTGCCTGCTGGCATGCTCTGTTGTTAGCTGCTGTCATCTTCTAAAATCACCACCTCATTTGCTTTTCTCTGAAAAGCTTAACTTTGGCTCCTGCCTTGGAAAGGTGTTAAGGATAGAGGTAGCAGCTGCATGCATCCAAATGTGTCTGCCAGGACTCATGGGGCAGAAAATGAGGGCATGTCTCAGGAAGAAAAGAATACTTGCCACCGTCAGGACAGTAAAATGCCACGGCTCCATACAATTTTTAACTGTTTCAGTAACTTCTTATTCTCACCTTTATAAAGCAGAAGAACAACCTTTCTTGACTTTTTTCTCCTCAACTAAAGAAGACTATTTCATCAGTGCATGCCATGATAAGCCCATATAGCACTGTGATTCCAAATGGGAAGGTGCTATTCTTTTATGGAAGTAAAATAAACAGTTTAGAAACTGTTTCTGTCATCACCAATGACAGAAAATTCTCCAGCATGCATTTCAGATTAGTACAAGAACAAAATAATGTTCATTCTTTCAATAATTTTAGATAGCATTGTCTTTGCTAAATTGTTGGAAATGCTAAGTAACTTATTTACTACAGCTATTGCTACATAACAGTTCAGTCTACTAATGAATTTTCTATTTATGGACTGGTATTACTCTGTATTACATGCCCATCTATCTTCTCCCAATAATTTTTGAACCTATTGAGCAGACTTGACAGAGAGGTTGAGGTCTGAAAGCTAATAAACTCCTACAAGTTCCTTGAAAACTGGCAGACAAGTCAAGGAGCAAGACCTTCTCAGTTCCCTGACTGGGGGAAAGGCTGCAGCCTGTAACAAGAATCCTCCAACACGGGAGGGACAGTGAAAGTAAAGTAAGGAAGAGAAAAAGGGAGAAGTGCTATAAATGTATGGGCCATATTTGAAACTTTTTTTGAGTTCTTACCTTTTATCAGGGATTTGAGCTATCAGATGCATACATATGGAGAAACAGGTTTCAGCAATTCTGCTTTTACAAAGAAACTTGGTATTTGAGGGATAAAGTTATGGGAAAAATGCTTTGCTTTTGGTATGGGCACACTTCTTAGCCATGCACTTCGGTTTCTCATCAGAAAGGTGATGTAAAGGCTGGGATCACTGCCAGACAGTCCTAACTAGCACTCAGTTGTATTCTAAGGCCAATACAGGATATACCTCATAAAAGCAGTACTTTTAGCATTAGTGTAAATAAAAGAAATGCATTTTCATGTGATGAAAAATATTTCACAGTATTTCATTGTATGCCAGCTGACAACTCCACTTCAGGTAGCACTGCAGTTACAGCTGAGGTAGCTGTGTCAGATCTGTTAGAATGGCTAGTGTGTTAGAAAGATTTTTCTTCTGCTGTTACATCATCTGATCTAGTAAAAGATTTAGTCTGTTCTCGCAAACCTTGCCCGGTTTAATTAGAAATCACTAGTGCAGTCCATAGAGCAGAATTCAATATGCTCCTGTGCCTAAGCAGAACAATTGCAGCCAGCTCTTTGCTCCCCACCCCTCGATGTGCGCTGCTGTGTCCTAGGTGGCTTGACAGCTGGCAGAGCCCCTGGAACAGGCAGGAGAAACAAGCAACACGAGTCTAAGATGTCAGCTTTGGGATTTTACTTCATATATAAAACTGGAGCAAGATGTTTGAATTTAAGGAAGAAGTTGGAAGATTGGACATTAATGCCTGTCTCTTTCAGGTACAGAGCAGTTGCCTCCTGGAGCCGTGTTCAGGGCATTGGAATCCCTATGATCACTGCTATTGAAATTTTCTCCATTTGGCTTCTGTCTTTTATACTGGCCATTCCAGAAGCCATTGGTTTTACTGTGGTACCTTTCAAATACAAGAATGAAGGTTATGTTACCTGCATGCTCAATACTACAAATAATTTTATGTTGGTAAGTAACATCCTTTCTTCTCTTTTTGGAATCCACAGCATAGACACTTAAGATACTGGATTATAATATGCTTTATTTATCTATTAAAGTGCAAAATGTATTCTAATGTATATTGATGCAAAGAAGATCCTTCATGCACAGTTACCAGCCTCTACTTTCATCTAGAGATCCTAAATGTGACTTTACAACATTTCCATTTATTCCCTACTGAGGATTCTTAATACAGAAATTTGCAATTTGGGCCCGACTAAAGTACAGCCAAGAGATGTCAGTGTAGCCAGAGCCCTGGGAGGTATTGTGTTTCTAGGTATAACACCCTGAAGCCTGTAACTGTCAGAAAACATGTTTTACTGTGATGAGTCATTGGTTTGTGTGCAGTAGCCAGATCCTTTGGCAGATAAATAATAGGGTGGGGCCATGCTCTAACATAGTTTTTCCTATTCTAAATGCACTTACAAAATCAGAGAATAATCCCTTCATTTATTAGAAATCATGGCTACAAATCTGACAAACTCACATCTCTAACCTAGGTAGCTTAGGCACTGTTAGCTGTCATCTAGACATAGCAACTCAAGAGCAAGAGATGTGCCCGAGTACAAACCAGACTTCTTTGGCATGCTTCATAGCACTTGTCCTCTGTGCTACTATACCTAACAGTTGCAAATACCCACATTAGATTGTTCAAAGCAAGTCAGGTGAGTAGTCGCTACAGAGTTAACGTATCTTTACTGCATAGAGGGATGGGGATTATCTTCTTGGCCTTACATTGAGAAAATGGGAAAGTGATATATTATTATTTTCTTTGTGAACCAAAAGAAGGGCCAGCAACCATTCATCAATTAATAATTATCATCATTTAAAAAAAAAAAAAAAAAAAAGTTTCATTCTGTTTTGGTTCAGAGAATGTAGATAACGCAAGGTCTTCAGTCTTGAGGGAAAATTCACCCAGGGTTTCTGGGTCTTTTTTCCGACCAAGATTTTTTAATAATAGAGTGTAAACTTCTCTGTTTTTGAATGTCTGATCTTGAGTTAGATCCCAAGCTTGTGATCCCACATGGCCTGGGATAGAATTGAGAAGGGTGCGGCAAATGAAGTTAGGAAATTTAGAAAATAAGAAGTATGTATGAATTGTGTTTTTCAGTGGAATATCTCCAATTTCAGTTGGGTTAGACCACAGGGATGGCAGAAAGAGTCAGAGACAAGAGCAAGAGAAAACAAAAGCCATGTCCTAATGGAAGTAATTAATGTGGGTAAAGAGGGAGTGGAATTGCCCAGGATTTATAGTATCTTTGTTTCTAAACTCTACAGGCAATATGGCTGTAGACACTATAGTTCAAAAAAAATAATTTATGAAATGCACACTGCAGTAAATCTAGGCCTTTCCCTTTTGTAGTGGCTGTTTTTCTCCACAGATGTGCCTGGACAATCTTCACTTCCTCTCTCCCTGAGAAAAAGAATGTTTTTCTCATCATGCTTCTCAAAAACACTACAGTTCAGGTCTTCGACAGGCATGTTAACTTTAATGATTATCGTTCTGTTCTTAATGTATTCAGGAGAATAGCTTGGTTTATTTTGTTTATTAGCAGAAATTAGTATTGTTTATTTGCTCAGAATAATTCAAAAGCTCCAAATTTCACCATGCCAATTTGATTTTCAGTGACATAAATCAACATTTAGGTCCAAACTGAGAATAAGTGTTGGACATGTCTGTCAAAAAAAAATGTTGTGTTTCAATGCACTGCAAGGGAGTATGAATATGAGATTAAAATGGAAATACCATTTTAACTGTAACTATAAGATTCACTACCACAAACATCACAATAAGTGATTACTAAACTGTGGGAAGTACTTATGATTAACTTTTATTTTTAATAGGGGAATTTATTCAATTTTAAAGCTGTCTTTGAACGACTTGAAAGGTTCATGCTAGACCATGATTCCCTAGAGGCTCAGTGCACTAGAGAACTTGTTTAAAATGCACATTTCCTGTAGAAAACCAGTTCCATGTGGGCTTTCAAGACAAACAAAAGAATGTCTACTTGTCTTAAATCAACCCAGTTATGTGCTTTTATGCAAGCTTTGAGAAAGCCAGATTCCATAATTAATCATTTACAGACGTTTTCGTGTAGGTTTTGTAATTTCATGAAGCCAGGTCATCGGACAGGGTTGTGACACAGGACTCTGGGTGTGTTCTTGACTGACATGCAATGCTTATGAAAACTGGTAGCCTGTTATGTGAGAAAGTTTGCCTTGCAAATGTAGTATGGATTCACATAGTATACATTTCACTGTGCTGCCCAACCAATATGCTTCTAGTCTGACCCAGAGGAATTTGCCACAAAAAAAAGATAATTGCTCCATGTACTTGTAATACATTTCTCCGCAGGAGCAGTGGTAATTAGATTTCCCCTCAGTACAAACTCTTAAAATATGAGGCGTTTTGTTTTCTGGTTTTCTGCTGGCAGAAGCTCAGGTTCCAGGGTGGGGGGAATTCGTCCCCAAAGGGGAGAGCAACTATGCAGCAGACTCTAGCCCCTCCTCACACAGGGATGAAGCTAAAATGAGGAGGAGGAAACAAGCTAAAGAACACAGTTCAAGATGTCCTGTGGGGTGGGGTTGTGGCCTAGATACCAGTAGCATACTCTAAATTAGCAAGCTCTGTAAGCAGCTAACTCTGTTAGGATGGAGGAAGAAAAATCAAAAACATTCCCCTTTTCTCAGTAAATCAACTCCCTAGTGTAAGTAAAGCAGATTAAAAATGAATGTTATTAAATACTAGTCTATTAAATTGCATTTGTTTCCTTTATCTTTTAAAGTTTAGAACTGTTCAGCTTTAAATGTAAACAAGATGTCAAAAGTTTGACTTCTTAGACAGGATCCCTAATAATCCTCAGTTATTAGCATTTTGACATTTGGTGTGGGAACTGTGATGTTACTAGAGCACATCCGCTAGGAATAAACAAGCTAGGGAAAAGATTATGAGAAAGAAGGTTCCCTTTTACACATATTAATCTCAGTGACTAACAATGTAGAGACAGGAAGTCTTTAAAATGTCATATTTTAGTACATGTTTTTGGCTTAGCGTAAAGTTTAAAAACTAAGATTTAATATTTTCTTGAGTCCGATATAACCATCGATGTAACTCAATATAACCATCTACAAAAAAGAATAATTTTAAATGTTTTGTCAAATGTACTATTTCCCATAATACATAAATGCATTAACTTAAACCACAACTTCAACTACAACTTACATTTAAAACTACACAGCAAAATACTGCTACTCTATAAATTCCTTCAGTGTCCTGTCACAGAAGTCAAATAGTATGAAAGGCGGGCAAAGAGATAAAAGTAACTGTACTGCTGGAAGCCACCAGCCCTAAGCTTTGCATATATCAGACAAACACTTATGAAGTGGCTCATATCTGCCCTGTACATAAGCAAACCAACTACCAATCTTCTCACCGATAACAAAAGGTGATTAAACTTACAAGGCATTTTGAATTTTCTTTTTCTGGAATTGGGGCAGAAGCCACGGAGGTAAATGGCATTTCCTGAGACAGGCTTTTAGTGAGATTTATTGTCTCATACTGACAGTGTCTACATTTTGGCATGTTCTTTTCACGTAAACTGAACCCCAGTTTTCTTGAGTAAGTGTAAATGTTCAGAAAACACAACCAAAGGAAATTAATTCCAACCCAGGACAGATTGCAGCAAGGGTACAGTCAGGTTGTTAGTAAGGTAAAATTAACGTTTACACTGCCACAGTTCCCATTTTTATGTTGGTCCAAAATAGATCAAAATTATAAGAAAGTTTACGTAATTTGGAACTGTTTGCCAATAGACAGATACCAGCATACAAACTGTCACACTTTCAATTTCCCATACCTTTCTGTGGCACTTCCTATTGAATTGTATGAAAATACCTTCTCTTTTCTTTCTCTTATCCACAGTTTTACAAAGATGCAAAGGATTGGTGGCTGTTTGGTTTCTATTTCTGCATGCCACTGGCATGTACTGCCATCTTTTATACGCTAATGACTTGTGAAATGTTAAACAGAAGGAACAGCAACTTGAGAATCGCTCTCAGTGAACACCTTAAGCAGGTAAACATTAGGAACAGCAATGTTTGAAAATACTGTTCTTCTGTCTTTGGCTTAGCACAGAAATGTTTCAAAGTACATTTGAATACATTAAATTACAGAAGTAGGACTTGAGGATATAGGTTATTTTTGATAAGGTATTCAGTCAAACCTGCAACATAAGACTAAATCATAGTATAAGAAGATACTGAAGACAGCACACTCAAGAAACTAATGGTTTTCTTTCTTTCTGTTCTTAAGTGTGATGGCTGTGCTCTCCCGTTCTTTAACCTTAAATTACTACTGGCTAAATGCTTTGAAGTTTAACTACAAAGATTTGGAAAAAAAAAAAACTTGACTTGTTATTCACTCCATACATCCCCCCTCCTTTGACACACTTTGATATGTATCTTTACATTCATATAAAAAGCCATTGTAGAATAACTTGGTTTAGAATAGGTGAGATTTGTTTCAGGTTTATTGCACTGTTGCAGCTACCACTCCTGTAGCTTTCCCGCTTTGAAAAGAGCAATAGGAGACTACTACAAACAAATGATCATGAAGTCACTCACAGAACTGTCAGATCTCACTTTGATGTTTTTGCAGCGCTGTCTGATGTTTCATTCCTAACTGAAATTTTAAAAACAATCTGTAGCTTTTTCTCTGCAGTTAGTCGGACAACAGGCTATAATGTTAACGTCAGCCCCTCAAATTCCACTCTTTCTTTCAAATTCCACATTGACGGATGTGAATCCCTAAACCAACCAGTCCTCTGCAGCTGAGTGAGTTCTCTCAGAGATTCCTCCTCTGCTGGCACATTTCAGAGCAAGGCAGACCAGAGAATCCTCCCCTCATGCACTTTGTTCCCTCAACAGGCTCCAAGGCCAGTAGCACAGCCTGTCCCTAGGGCCACATACAGGCTACTCCACCCATCAGAACTGGAATGGTATGTGCAGGGGAATCATCCCTCCAGCCTTCCCATCCTGATGTGCAGTGCCAGCAAGCTACATGGACTAGCAGCTGGAGGATGAATTTATGCCACAATTTACAAATGCTTCTCCTTTTAATGATCACTTTTTGCCTTTCTTCCTTCCTTCCTATAGCCCTGTCCACGTTAATTTCTAGTTATGATCCTTCTATTTTGATAAAAGCTATTATAAGAAAAAAGACACAGTAATAGTCATATTCAACACCTAACAAGACTTATTCTAATCACACATTTCACTGTAAATTTTTTAATGAGGGCATTATTGTTATTGTTACATGAAGGTGGCAGATCCAGAAGTGGTATTCTTACCTCTACATATGTTTATCAAATATATGCCTACCAAACACCACCGGTATGCATTGTCCAAAATCCCGTAAAACTTCTGTAAATCTCCAGAGTCATGTAAAATGTCCATTAAATTTAAATTATTTCCTAACTACTAAGCATTATAAGATTATGCTGTAACACAGACATTTCTAAAATGTTGCTCGTAGAATGACTACTTAAAAACATCAAGATCACATAGCAAGGATAACATAGAAAAATTAATACTTTGTGCAGTATCCCTTTATGTAATGGGAGGCATATTGAATATAAAATAATACATCACAGACGATTTGGCATCCTGACTGTGGTATGTGGTTCAGTGTGGTTCAAGTACTCAGTGTGGTACGTGACCCGGGTACGTGGCTCAATGGATCTGCTATTGCCAATTGATTTAGGTGCTTTGGATTTACAAATTGATCTATGTCAAAGATTAGGTTAAAAGTGGTTTATCAAACAGGTGTGATCTCAGTTCCCCTTGTACATGAAAAAATTTCCTTGCAGAGTATGTATGCTTCTAAAGAAAGACGTTAATCTGAGGGACTGCTAGAAAACTAATCCAGGGTAGAGGAATAAGAAGGACTGGGAAATTCGTAAGGTTCAGGGATGCCCAGCAGTGGTTGTTGCTTGTCTAACAACTATGATGTCCTGGCAATGACCAGTGTGCAAGTCCAAAAAAAAAAAATCAGATGGTCTGGAAGCTGCACTTTGGGAATCCTTGCATGCTTTATCTAGATTACTTATCTTTGCTGCCAACATCGTTTCACTACAATCAACTACCAATATGAACTAGGCACTCAGTCATAGTTATTTTTACTTCTTTTTCCAGCGTCGAGAAGTTGCAAAGACAGTTTTCTGTTTAGTAGTGATTTTTGCTCTTTGCTGGTTCCCTCTTCATTTGAGCCGAATTTTGAAGAAAATGGTATACAATGAAAGAGACCCCGGCAGATGTGAACTGCTCAGGTACTCCAACTTCTATATCAATCAGTTGTTTATACTGAAAAAAATATATTATCACATACTTGGGAGTTTGTGTGAGAAATGTCATTGTGCATGCAATGTGGTACATGTGGTATTAGAAGAGCAAATACGTCATTTTATGATTTTTCAACTACATCTGTTTTCTGGGGGATGAGTTTTAATGGGGTAGCATAATTACAACATGTTGTCCATTGCCATTGTACGCACTTTCCTCTGGGTTTTGTGAACTCCTGAGAGAGAGGTTGTTATTGATATGGCATGGTAAAAGATTATATTGAGCAAGATAGATGAGAATTAGTTTCTTTGACAGGAGAGACTCTAACCACAAATAGCATGAATGCTTCTACATTATATGAAGAGTTTAAAAGTTTTGCTTTATTTTTTGTTGCCTAGTTTCTTGTTGCCATTGGATTATATCAGCATCAACCTGGCAACCATGAACTCTTGTATAAACCCAATAGCTCTGTATTTTGTGAGCAAGAAGTTTAAAAACTGCTTTCAGGTAAGATCTTGATAATATATAATGTCCAGTTGACGAACAGTAGTAAACCACTTAGTTCTTTTTTTTTTTTTTTTTTTTTTTTTTTGAGCTGGGAGGAGAGCCATGCAAAGGAATGAATGATTCCTAGTTTCCAGTTGCCTAGTTTACCGGCTAACAGGTCACATAGTGCACATACCAAACTGAAAGTGAAAACTATCCACTTTATCTGAAATGCTAAACAAGTACATAAGTTTGACATAGTCCTCATGTATAAACTATTGCTGAGGGAGAGACACTCTTCTAAGTACTATTTATCAGCACATGACGTGCATGAAATTGGATGATAATGTATTCACCACTCTAGATGAAGATAAAGGACATATACGTAGGACAAAAAATCTGCCAGCAGTTCAACAATCCCATTCTGACAAAAATTTTCTGTCTTCAATACCAAAATAGGCATCTGAGTTGACTTTGGCAACTGAATAAGCATTACAGCTTTTACCTGCATTTTTCCAGTTCCTACGTATGAAAACATATTTTAATGTTAAAATATCTTCCTTGTCACACTGGGCTTCTGCAAGTCCTCATTCACCTAACAAAGGCCATACAGGCAGAAATGAGAACAACTAGTGTTAAAGAAAGTGGCAAGATGGAAAAGGAAGACTGAAATAGCTTTATCTGCAAAGAAAAACAGAAGATAGGACTGTACCACTAAACCTTCAGGCTGCAAACAGGTGACACAAGCTACTGAAAAAAAAATGTAGTAAGTGATTAAAATAGGGAATACCTGTTTTTCTGTAGCCTGATGAGACAGAAACTATTTTAAGGGAGTATTTCCACGTGAGAAATAAGAAGTCAGCTTTACTTCTGGTGGTCCCTTACTTCATTTGGGAACTGTGGAGAAGACTCTATGTCTGGACCTGTCCTCAAGTAAAAGAGCAAAGTAACAGTAACAGCGGGTACTACCAGTATGCTCCTCAAATCATTAGTTCATTCATTCCATTTGCCCCTCCAAATACAACCACATCCAACAATTCTAATTAAATAACTTTTAGCTATTACGTAATCCTTCACAGCTTTGCATTTACAGCTTCCTTTTTCCTTTCTGGTATCAAGATTATTACTTTAGGCAATCTCTTAATTTTATAGTAGAGTTTCTCACCCTACCTCTGCAGATATTCTATGTATCCACCCACAGACAAACAGTACATGTATCGTAAATCTGGCCATACCTCTCTTCAACACTCCCTTCTCATTGAGTATGTGGAAGTCATGGATCTACTGCTGTTATTGCCATTGCTCCTCTGAGGCCCTATCCCTCTTTCTGCTAGAGATTCCATCTTCACAGAATTAGGCATTAGTTTCTGCAAAAGGAGGGGAGGAAAGCTGAAGAGCCATTTCTCCTCCTTCCAGAATAGACAACAGAACATCACAGCCTGCGAAGAACATAGTACAACCATGAATTACCTTCTGTTCTTAAATGTGAAAGATGACACAACATATACACCATCCCTTTTATTAAACAATTTTGCCTTCTTCCAAGATGTGAGAAGAGACCTAAGCCTCTTTTTCTCTTACATGTTAAGCAGCATGCTGATCCCTAAATTTGAACTGCAGTGAGAAAGAGGTGAAAAACAACCCAGCTCTTACAATGTTTACTGAGTTCTGTCAGTTCTGAACCCATTTACCTTAGTTAAACAAATTTCCCATTTGATACAGGGAAAGTTTTTCTTAAATAAGAGCCACAGGCCAAGCCTAATTTGCTGCCTTTGTGATGATCAATTGCAAGAACTGCTTGCGTTCTAGGATAAGAAATGTAAATTGGCCCAAGTGCAGCTATCACTCTCTTCAGCTAGAATTCTCTGTTCATTTCTGAATTAAAAATACTGTTGGCAATCTGCATAGAGTTGATAAATTTGTGCTAACCTTTTTTTAAAAAAAAAATATATATATATATATTTCCAGTCATGTCTTTGCTGTTGCTGCTCCCAATCAAAGAGCTTGGTGACTTCAGTGCCCATGAATGGAACAAGCATTCAGTGGAAAAATCAAGAACTAAACAATCACAATACAGACCGAAGCAGCCATAAAGACAGCATAAACTGAAAATCAAGGACTCTGACATGATTTCAGAATCAAACAGGAAAAAAAAAGTCACAATAAAGCTAATTCAACAGGAAGCCCAGTGAGTGTTCCATCATCAATTCAGAAGTGTGCACCCTTGTACCCAACTCTAGAGGTGACTGAAATGGTTGACGGACTATAACTGTGATGATGCTCTACAAACTGAGATCCACTGGATGGTAATTCTGTCTTTGAAAATTACGTTGATGTGATTATAACACCAAAAAAATGACTTGAACTGCACAGGTGGTTTGTTCTTCTGAACTAAGCAGGAACTGTCCAGTATCTGTAACTGGTACAAAACAATATTCTTCCTGATTGTGACCTAGAATTAATCACTATGGCATTTTTTAGAAGGTAACAAAGTGGAATCTGTCTGTGTATATTTTCTCTCCTGCCATTTGTCTTTCAACTTCTATTTGTGTGGTGGATATATTCCATGCACCACTACATTTTGCATGTTGTTGTTGTTATTTTTTTTTTCAGTTTTATGTTGGAAAATGTTTTGTTCCACACCAGTATGTTATTTACTTAAGTTACAGTGAGTCAGGACATCAGCTGGGCAGTTCACATTTGTAGCACTTCAGCACTCAAAAACAGGAAGAAACAACACAAAATAGCATCGACATTTGGCACTTAAGCACAGATTAATACCAAAAAAGAGGTATTAGTAACACGGTACTGTACTGTGTTATTTATTCTAATGATCTGTACAATAATAATAATAATAATAAACATAATCTATATCAGCAAAATGAATGAAAGATACCCACAGAGGGGCATCTTATAAAATGTTTTCAATTAACCTGCCATGTTAATTCATAATCTATATGAATTTATTAATCTATTTAGACAATAGCAGCTTTAAATCTGTGTCAAAATGAGGATCATTGGAACACAGTGAAACATTAATAAAGCTGTCCAAAGAGTTACAAAGATATAATTATTTTCATAGCAACTATGCACAACACTACTTACACATTGTGAACATGAAGTTACAGTCATAGGTGAATGCAGAACTGTGGAAGTCCATAAGAGTTGTATATGCACAAGGACATTCTGTGCCTTATGTGTACAGACTTTTTTTTTGTCTTATTTTCACAATGTTCAAAGATTTTAATGGGATTTGATACTTTATTAGAATTGTTAACCATACAAACGCTATTAATAATATATAGAAAATATTGCTTGGATACGTGTAAACTGGTGATTTACTTATCATTTCCATCCATTATGGTTACATGGCAAGAGATTCATTGTTTGACTATAAACATTTTTAACTGGTAGCCTTTTATTAAACAGTGAAATTAAGCAGTATGGTGTTGTATATAATATGTCTTGTGCACAAATCTGGTAGGAAATTTATAGCATCTCTTGTGCCAGGTTAAGAAACATTAACTAAATTTCAACAACTTTTAAAAATGTTACAGTTCAAGTGAATGTGATATAATCCTACATATTTTTATTTACAAAGTCAAAATGCTAGTGCCTACAATGACTTCTGCTGAACAAGTTTCCCAAACGTTTACATTCACACAGATCTTCTAAAGTATATTAAAAAATATCTTTAACTTAGTTTATGTATTTTTGTGTGCTTTTGTCTCTGTGGCATATAATTGTGTATAAATACATACAAATGTACGTGTTATAAACCTAAATACAGTCTTTGACAGTGCCCTGTAGCAGTGCCCAGGAGCATGTTTAGCTGAATTTTATTCAAAACAGATCTTCAAGCTGTATCAAAAAATATACCAAATGAGTAACAATGCTTTCATTTGAGGTTGAATTACTGACACCTTCACTGCTACTTCAACAGAATGTATTGAGCAGATGATAATGGTAAACAGAAAGAGAGAATTGAATTTAAACGGTAAATCTACACTTTTTCAAGTAAAAAATAATAATATTTTTTTAAAAAAATCACAAAACAAAAATTCAGCCACGTTTAATTTTATCCTTTCATTTTTCTGCCAAATTCCACAAAAAAAGGTGTGTTGACATTTCTCTTTGTGCATCAAAAATGGTGTAGGTTTAGTTGGGATTTTGCTCTGCTCTTGAACAGAGGCTGCTTTCTCATTTGCATCAGACCAACCTTTCACAAGTATTATTCCTTCCTTCTCTTATTTTATAGATGTTTTTACATTTGCTGTTTGTGTTTTCCTTAGCTGAACCCCAAGCCTAGCTTTTCTGGCAGCTGCTGAGATCTCTATTCCACAAGTTTCTTTTACATGTAATCTTACATGACTAATCTCTCAGCTCCTCTCTTATTAGTTAACTCCATTTCATGGCACATCTACATTTAACACCTTTAATACCTCCTGCATATTCATACGTTATTTCCCTATTCCTGCTTAGCATTGTCTCCTTCCTATGTAAAAACCTAAGGCGCAGAGTTTTTTGTTGGGCAAGAGAAGTAATTACCACGCTTTCAATATGATTCTTGAAATTACTATATTTTCTTATTCTCTACATGCTCAGATTCATTTCTTACTCTATTTCTTACACAAGATCTGTACTTTATAATTAAAATCGATTTAACTATCAGAATCATCTTTTTTTTGCAGACTTCACAATTGCCAACTCTTTCCAGTGTAAAATTTCATTGACTGTTCTCTCCCATACAGACTCACGTCTTGAATTCAAGCACTTTCTGGACATTTGTTGAATTTAGAAGCCAGTTATTTTCCTTGTTTTCAATATGCATCTAATTCAGACTACCTCACTAAACATTTCCTCTTTGGTGTATTTTATCCTTACTTGCTTCAAAAATACAGCACACAATTTTTAATTTACATTTATGTGTTTATTTACTTAGGAAACTGTGCTTCAGACCTGACCTATGTAGCTCTCGTGCTTTGGAAAAAAGTGCCCATGAAGGAGTTCGTCATAAACCTTATCTGATAAAACTGTTACTTTCCTTCCTGAGGCTTATGCAACCTTCATGTCTGAATATCTTTATTTTGCTTTTAATGCAATGAGTTTCAGGTATTTACCTGTCTGTCCATACATCTCTCAGGAGCAACTATGAACCCCCTAACCAATTTTAAAGCAAATTTTACAGAATAGAGTTATACTTACGAAGTTACAGTGAATTTAATGGAAACTGGTGGACGGACAGAACAAGACCCTACTTGTTTCCTACAGAGAACATTGCTGAAATTGAATTTAAATGTAATCAACAAATTCATATGATAGAGAGATGCTATGAACATCACAGCTGCAGAAAAAGCTTTGATCAGAGGTTGCAACTTGTAAGACATCTGAGAATCAAATCACAACATAAATTCTTGGAACACAATATTCATAAGTTCCGTTGGTTGTGGAATTACTGCTTTTTTGCTGCTTCTTTCTCATCATTTACCTAATTGCATATTATTACCATATCATTCAATTCTGCGAAGCATCATGGGTTTGTGAGAAGACATAGTAGAAATTCAGATTCTGTAGCATTTGTATGAAAAGGATTGTGCTCAAATGTCCCTGAGGCAAAGCATGCATTTTCATTAGAAGAAACATACTCGGACTGCATGCTAACATTGCCTTCCAAATTTTTTTTCCAGACTAGCTGTGCAAAGCTTGGCTTAGTAAAGTATTCCTAATTTACACTTCCCACCCTTTAAAAGACTAAATAAAAGCAATTATCTCCAAAATAAGGGCAAGGGAATATACATAAAAAGTTTACAGAACAAAAGCAATCACCAAATTAAATAGAAAAAACAAACAACCACCAAAAAAACAACAACAAAAACAAAGCATGTTTAAAATGCAGTTTGAAGAGAAACACAGCTTATCATTAGGCCAAGCGTGGGAAAGGAAGATAAGAACTAAATCAAAAAATATAGGTCATCCCGTTTCTCTACAGGGAGGTGAAATGAAATGACCTCCAGCATCCCATATAGAATGTCCTTTTTTCCCTGTATGTACACAACTGCTTCTCAAATGAACTGCTGCTTGAATCACAGTTTTGCAGTCTCATTAGTTACAGTAGCTTTTGTTATTCTTGATCTTTTTAAAAAATACTGCTTCTAAATTTCAAAGTCTTTTGGGACCTTAAACATATGGGACTGCAGCTCTGGTTTTTTTTGTTGTTGTTGTTTTTGTTTTTGTTTTTCTGTTCATCATTCACTTGCAAGCAGTGAAGCAGGGGACAGTCATAATAGAGCTTAGGAGTTTAGAGGGAAGTTTTGTTTTCAGGCTTTCTAGTGAAACATCTTAAGTCCCCATCAGCGCCAACTTGTCACAGTCAAATTTACTGTCTACAGAGCAATGTCTCAAAAGCTATTCAAAGAGTCCTGTTTTTTTGTTTTTGCTTTTGTTTTTGTTTTTCAGCTATTAAAAGCTACTTCTTCAGTTTTCCTACCTTCTTTCTGGTAAAAAAGCATACCATAAGGTATTTCCACCAACATAAAAACTGCTTAGGTCAGTACTGATGTAAGCTGGAAGGTGTTGAAACACATAGAACAGTACCACACCCACAAAAAAGCACATCTCCAGGGCTGTCTTATGATCACATCATCTTTTAAAGCAGAACTTATCAATGTATCCATGTTCACACAGAGACTCCTGGGGAACCAGTTGCTTTAGTTTTTAAAAAGGTACTTATTGTTGTGGTACAGGAACTAAGAATTTCAAAGTGAAAACATTTCTTGCTGTCTTTACCCATTGACCCATTAGCTTTTCATGTTATGATTATTTCCAAACAACAGCACTTTAAGATTTGAAAATGCATGCAAAAATGCGTCTTTGCTTTATTCAATTTACCAGTTTGTACCAGAAGCTGCTGTATAGTATGTGTTTCCCATGTAGTAGTTGTTCTTCATTTCCACAGACATGCAGGTGTTGTCAGGAGCTACAAATGTCATTGCCTGTATCTGGTATGCTCAGGCAAAATCACTACTTGTGTCCTTACCATTAACACACACAATAATTACAATGCCAAGGGCTTCTTGACAAACAATGAAAAAAATATTGAATTATTTCCTTTTTATGATAATTTGTGAATTTGCTTGAACAGAACTTTAAGAACTGGTTGTTTTTCTTCCATATAAAATAACTGTGTTTTTATATGTTTATATATTTATTTATATATGAACTTCTATTTACTTAAAAAGTGTCAGTCATTTAGAGAGAGACTGGAAAAATAGTGTGTAATTTAACTGTGGGCATACCACATATGACTATATACTACTATATCCAACAATGTGAACAAACCCATAGGTCAACCAAATACCTAATTTTTTTTAATGTAAAGTGCTAGATGAGTAACAGAAAGACTATGTACGTAAGAATCAAAATTTGTTTCAACATTCAGTATTTTACTGTCCAGCAGAAGGTATTACCTCAACCAAAGTTAAAATCAGTCATTGAAGTAATTTCAAGTTCCAATTAGTAAATTGGGATAAAATGCAGGAACCTACTGAAGGAAATGAAGGACAAGGTTGCCACTGACTTCAGGAAGACTGGGATTTCACTGTCAGAGTATACAATGGAGCCCCATCAGCACGGTAACTATGGCAATGTGACTAAGTCCATGACAGCTAAGACAGAAGAAGTAAAAGACTCTGCATGGCTTGCATGAATAATTGCTAAATTATAATCTCATATACTTGGGTGGGATAAGAAATTTTGGCACACTTTTCCTTCCATAAGAACAGTTTATCAAAAGAAGTCAGCAGTAACAGGGTTCTCTCAGGCCACTCAACTAGCAGAGATGGCTGGTCAAAACAGGAGAACAGGAAGACAGTGTACGCAAAGAGAAAAATCCTCACTGAAGAATACTGATATTCTGTCCTTATACTGTCCTTACTCCATGCTGTAACCTTACTTATACAAATTATCCCACAGATTTCAATAGGATGAGCTATGTCAATGCACCTACTGGTTTCCTTGGAGGTATCCTTTTTACTGTCCGGGAAGATACTGGCAATGTACAGTTGGGTGGAATATCCTAACATTACATATCCTTGACATGCCTACTGCAATTATGCAGATCCGTTCTACTGACACAATTCCAGTCTACGCTGAAATCAATGTGGACATATTATGCAGTGAGCACATATCTCAGAAATATAGCAATCCTCTGTCAGAGGAATCTCAGGATCCATATTTATTACTGCAGGGTATGTAGTGTGCTGTATTCCTGAAGCACTTGATATATACAAGAGAAAAGCATCTCTGCGGGGGGGTTTACCCTGCTGAGTCAAACTGAAAACCCTTACAAATCTCCTGATATACAGACCTCTGGGATCTGCCTTCTTTCAGAAAATTTCACCTGTAGCTGATTACATATTTAGCTGTTCTAAGGATGTATTTTCTAGGCTTTGGGAAAACACAGTTTACACACGGACTAAACACTGCATGAGAACTGTCATGTACAGTCATTCCCACTCAGCAGTTTTTGCCACAGGTATAAACCTTCATAAACCTTGTTCTGTGTGCAAATGAAATCATCAAGTAAAATAATATGGAAAATGTATTACATGAGAAATAATTTGATGTCACAAGAAAAGGAACTGCCTAGAACTACACCAAGCCAACATACTTATCAAGCTCCACTTGGTAACAGCAGATTACCTTTTAGTGAATTTGCAAGCCAATTTTAATACTCTCTTCCTTGAAAGGAAAATAAGAATTCCAAACAACACTGAATTTATTGGATGATTAGCTAACTTTTTCTCTGTTGTGTCTCGAAATTGAATTCAAATAATTTAATGCACTTTGTGCCTTAGTTGAAGTAAGATTACTTTTGCACTACTCTGTAGCCCAAACTGCCCTGCTATGCCTACAACTGGTTCCAGACGTCTTACCAACAATTTGTTATAGTGGGTGCCAGGGTAGAAAAAGAAAATGATTAACCAACCAAAATAAACAAAACAATGCAACTAAGGAACAATTCTGAGCTCAACAGGGAGCTGAAAATCAATTCCAAATGCTGCTTCAACTACATGTTGTATACTCTAATAAATTGTTCCAAAACTACACTCTGCAAACACATGGCAACAAAACCTGCATAGTATTTTTAAAAAGCATTAAAATGAAACTTAATAATGTTTAATACTGATGTTTGATGGTGACTAAACAATCTACAAGAAATTTTGTGCGTTATCTGGTTTTCATTATCCAAACTCTGCAAATTCAAGAGATAACAGAAACTTTCTCTAAATAGTTTGTAAACAAGTTAGAGAAATTGGAAATTGTGTATTGAATTCCAATTTCTCGTGCTCAGTGCTTACAGTTTATCCTTGATATCTCTCCTATATCTTGTCCTTCTCTCTGAGGTCCCTTCTTTTTCTTGACTTATCACTGCCAAGAAGCAGGATGAATGAACTTATGTTGAACTGACTACTTCCATTACTTCAAATGTTTACACTGTCCAAGCCTAAAGCTGGCCTTATGCTTTACTATCCAGTACCAAAAGGTCTAATGTGAACATACCTTATATTGTCAGTGTAGTTCTTGAAGATAAAGCAATTAAAATGTAACAGTTGTGGAGCAGATGAAAATAGGAAACAAAATAAAATTAACGGGGAAAAAGAAAAACAATTAAATATTGGTATTTAAGTGAGTTTTTCCACCCTAGGAAAGGCTTCATATTAATTTTTCACTTTTTTTTTTCTTTTTTTTCTTTTTTTTTTTTCCCTTCAAAGCCGATTTAGAATCACAGTGCATAAAAAGATGAATGTGTCTGCCTCACATCATAGAAGCGAAAGATTTTATACAATCCTTACAGTAAGCTAAACGTAGTAAAATTTTTAACATTTAGATAAACATCGGTGACTTGGAAGTCTAATGTGCAATAGATTAACATTCACATTGCAAACAGTTCCAGGCTGACAAACTACACGTTTGAAAAACAGATAAAGAAAAATAAACTTTAATCTAGGTTTGGTATTTGTAAACTCAGTACAGAGGCAAAAAGTTCAGTTCAAAGAGCCTAAACTTACCTCAGCAGCACAGCAAACGTGATATAACATGCTACTGCAATTAATGGCCACTGGTACCCAAATTACTTCACTTAGAACTAGACTATAACTTATCCTTAAAGAGGAACCTAACATAAACCAGCATCATGCCCCCAAATTGCATTTTTACAACAAGAAAAAAAAAATCTGTGTAGTTGCAGGAGAGCTGCTTTTCAAATTTCACCAATATAAACTGTGCCTAGAAAAAGCCCTTTCAGATCAAACTTGAAGTCTATTAACCCAGCAATGTGTGGGAGGTTACAGCTCTTCCTGTATTGTTCATGATCTCAGCTTAGCTAGAGAATTTATGTTTTAGGACAACCAGACTGCCACCTTTTACAAATATTGCTCTAAAAAGAAAAAGAATTTAGAAAGTGAAGGATTTACTGTAAACAAGGAAGTAAATCAATTTAATTTTATAATAACATCACAGAATAGATCAAACCCTAAAAGGAGAAAAGCCTAGGCAGAAGATAAATGGTATCAATTTGTGAAAAAGGGAAAGGAATACATCTAAAGAAGATAATCAGAAATTGCTGTCTAATGGGAAGATGGAATTGTGGAAACAGACCTCCAGGTGACAGTGATCACCAAGTAAGTGATGTGTTTGCAACTGGCACGTGGCAGGAAAAAAGAGAAATGCAGTCTGGAGCAAACACATGGAGATACTAAGTGTCACAGTATGGAAATTTAATATGTGACTGTAGTGTGATTGCATGTGGAATAATTGCATTCAGAATATACCATCATGATTTAAAACATTGTCTTGGTAAAATGTTTTTTAGGGAGTGGATCAGCCACTGTCTTGAGAGGTCCTTCAAAAGTTTTCTTTTTTTTTATGATGATAAGAAAAAAATAATACTATAAAAATAGATTAGTTTAGAACTCTCTCTATGAAATTAATACATTCCTAACCAGCACAAGAGTCAGCCCTATTTTGGGGTATGGGAAGCCTCTGTGTTAATGATCATATAATCTAAAAACCTAAAAGCAATTATACTGAGTTAGACCTTCCTGTCACCTGCGATGATCAATAACAGATACCTAGGGAAGGGTGAAAGGGCAGTATAAGCATACACTTTACTGGTAGACTGACTAAATCTTCACCAATTTGAGTGGAAAATAAGTGTATTTGGTGTAAATGATAGGTATTTTTCCGTGAATTTGTCTTTTTGATCCTATACAGTCCTTTGGTATTCACAGCATCTTGAGGCAATGAATCCAGCAATCAAATTGTGTGAAACTATGCTATGAGCTTGCCATTTGATCTTTTCATTCAATATCCTCTAGTTCTTGTATTAAAAGAGACAGTAAATAATCATTCCATATTTACATTTCTGCTCATGAGTTTGCCAATGTCAGATGTCTTTTCGAGGCTAATCTGTTTACTCCTATGTTGTATGAAACTGTCCTCTGCCTTTGATAATCTTTTTGCACTTGTTTGTGTTTTCCTGAGTTCTACTATTATATTTTCAAGATGGAAGGGGCAAAAGAGATTCCAACATGACCTAGATGCAGCACCATGATCATGATTAAAACATTTTGTTCTTTATCCCTCTGTAATGATTCCTAATACTGTATTTGTACCATCAAAAGTTAGACGGTTTAAGTCCTTAAAGATGGATATTGTAAAAAGTTTTCTGGAAAACCAAATAGATTACCCCAACATGATAATCCTTGTGAACATGTTCAAGGACACTCTCAGAGACATTATTTTGTAAGCTATAACTTCCCTTCACAAAACTTGAGTAGATTTTTCTAAACGTAATATTTAGAAATGCAGCCATTAATTCTAGTCTTTGTTACAGTTTCTTCTGGTTTGATGAATACTTTAGATTTTTGGTCTATCGTTTCACTCAGAAATCTTGTCTCTCTCAATTTCTAGCTGAACATGATGTTTACTATGCATTGTTTCTCTGATATTGAGGCAAGTTCACACTGCTAAATGCTCATTTGAGTTTCTTTAGAATATTTAGGTAAATAACATCCTGCCTCGTGCTTTGTAATTGTCTTGTTGGTTTGACCTATAGGCTTTTCCTCAGTTTAAATCAGATCTTTAGAACCACTATCAGGACAGCTTTGTTATGAAAGTCACTTATGATCCAATACAGTGAATGTGGATGCAAAGGACTTAGCTAATAGGAGTATGACTTCACCTCCCTTAAGCTTCCTTTTATTCCTTCAATATCTGTTAGTCTTCACTATCTTGACATGCTTGAAGAAAACAAACTTCTATGGCATCCTTCATATCCTTCATATGATCATCCTCCTACCACCAAATTTGTAACATATCTGTTCTGGCAATATCATTGCAGAAAACCAGGTATTCCAGTTCCCCTATCTCACTGTCTTCTAGCATTCCTGTATAAGCTATATATGTTTAGTTTGATTTCCCATTTTTCAATGCTTTGTTATTCTATTTGAATTATTTGTGTTAAATTTGTGCATTACCTATCTAGTGATACTATTATACGGTGGCTATCATTTTGAAGAACAAAATATCAGTATGGCCAAGTTAAGTACATATAGTAAATAGCTTGAATAAGTGGAAATAAATTGAGAAAACTGTTGAGAAAGAAAAGCATTCATTATTTTCTGATCATTTTTCTCTTTTCCAAATAAACATAAAAATATGCACTTTGTTGTCTATGTATTGTAAACAGCTCAACATGTGCTTGTTAGACTGACTTGAATTACATTTCTTAAAACTTAAAGTATTCTGGAAATACATTGTTTAAGAAATAATGTAATTGCACAATTCTGGTGTAAACTTTGCCTGAAAACTGGAAACAAAAGTAAGGGTAGATTTTATCACCATTATTGTATAAAATGCATTCAATATATTTTTCCTATGGTAATAATTTCTAGTGAGTATGCAGTGTTCCAAACTGCCTCTACGTGCTCCATGTTTGTGCATGGATACCGCATACTTCTATGGGACTTTGCACCTTTCTCCCAAATAATAAAGACATTTCTCCCTAATTAATTCAATTTAAGAAGTATACTTACATGTGTTAAGGGTGAATACTGCAAAACTGTAACAGTGTATGGTTTTGAAGCTGATTATGTATTTTGTTAACCGTCTCTGTAAGAGGAGCTGAATAAAATTTCCAAAAGGAATCAGGTTAGGGATGACAAATCATGGAAAGATTTGACTACAAAAAATATTACTACAGAATCATATAAGTAAATGAAAATAGGGCTTTGCAAGGGAAATATGTAATTTTGAAGACAATTACATACTCTGTACTCTAGGAAAACTCTCATTGAAAGAGACTTAACTGCTGTTTTATATGCTAAAGTAGATTCTTGGAAGTCAGCTGAAGCTTTCCCTGAAAGCAAGGTAGGAGCAGATACTTAGGAGGTGTGTTGATTTCTTCCTTCAGATACTGTCTGAGTGCTTCTTAGAACTGACTTAACCATTTGACTCAACATTCTATTCTGAATTACGTGAAAGCAACTCCCAGCCAAATCTACAGGACCCAGCCTGCTGTGATAATGATCCCCTGTCCTGTTGTTCTTTGAATGTTCTACAGACTAGAACCAGCAAGTTCAGTATTCCTGCCCCAGGACTGTGAAATAATAGCTGTAGCACACTGACCAGGTGTCCGGGATGACTAATGTGAACCTCTTTTGCTATAGTTCTCTTTGCCACCCTCTATGGATTTCAAAACACATCAGAAGAAATCTCCTTCTCTGTTCTTGTAGCTTTGGACTACTTCAAGCACACAAGGAACAAACAGTATTACTACCTGGAACGTGAACTGAGCTGATGCCAAACTCCAGAAAGCACAGGAGTTAGAGGCAAGTGTAGGAAAATAAAGGTGATTATGTACAAAAGCTCCATTTTCAATGGCATTTGATAAAGAATGCTAAAGTTTGACAAGTTCTAGCAATGGATGAGAATAAAAAAAAAAAAAAAAAAAAGCGCTACACAGTTACACACTTGCTTGGATTCACTTTCGCTAGCTGTGGTACCAAACTGTTGAATTTGGCCCATGACTCCCTCAGTCTATTTCTTCTTCTGAGTAATTTGAGATAAAATACTTCATAGTTATAAAATATTTTGATGTGGTTTCAATTAAATATGACTTAATGTCTAGCAAAATCAAAGCATCCTTACATTAGAATAAACACATATTGTTTATTAAGCAATACTAGCAATATTGCTGGTAAAACAAAACGATTTCTAGAACAGAAAAAAAAGCAAAGTTCTAAACGGGTATAAGACAGAGAAAGAATTTCTTGTATTTGTAAGAAAACTGCGGAAAAATACTGTTGGGTTCATTCAGAGGCTAATTTCTATATTTTAAGTATTTTGAAATACTGTATTGCAGCATCCAGCATCCAAAATTTACTAAAGTTTTGTGGGAAAAGAGCTGTTTGGCAGCATCCCAGTCCATAAGGGTCTGAGAATGATGTGCCAGAAAGACTCAGGAGGCCTAAAAAGCCACTTTAAAATATGGAAGAGGGTTTGTTTTGTTTTGGGTTGTTTTCTTTCTTTCTTTCTTTTTTTTTTTTTCTTCTTTTTCTGTTAGAGGCCCTGTTCGGGGTCTTTCGGTCTGTTTCAGGGATTTCTCTAAGCTGCAGCAAAAAAGTAAGGAATTCATTACAGGCACTCATAAAGCCTCTAATATTATCATGTTCAAATAACACTTTTGCATTATAAAAGTTTTGGTTTAATGTGTTTTTATGGCAATTGACAAACTCTTTTTTTTCCTCCAATAGTAACTAATAGCTATCTATCTGAAATGCATGTAGTGCAAAGATTATCCTTCAGTCACACTACAGCTTATAATGTTGGCAAGGATCAAATCTGTTTTCATATTCATAATTCTTCACATATCTCTATACCAACATTCCTCAACAAGTAAAAACCTCATTTTTACACTTTTATTCCATAATGACTGACGAGTCATATGCACAAACTGTTACAAATATTTCAGCTAAACATATGCATGCCAGTATAAAGGCAAAATCAGGCATATACTCTGGAAAGAAAAGCCTATTTACTTTTCTTGTCCTCATTTTAGCAGCCCTTTCAGACACTTAACAGATCACATCTCAACGCATTTGAATTTAAATCAATTTTAATTAATTTGTTTTAGAGAACTGAGATAGGTATTGACTTGGCAGAAATAGCTGGTTTGATAAATCACAGCAAAAATGCATGGGTACTAAGTATAATTGGAACTATACACAAAACTTCTCAAAATGTTTCTTCTTCCATTAATATTCAGAGCCTAATTCTGACTTGACTAACATCACAAGGATTTTCCCTTTGATATCTGAAGAAAAAGATCAGGTTCAAAATGTTTCTTACCTGGTCATTTTAGGAACTGACCACAAATATGGAGAGGAATGCAACAGAAAGGAACGGAAAGGAACAGAGGGAGAGAGAGAAAGAAAGAATGGAAGAGAGAGTTTGTGTTTGTTCTATCCTATATTAGGAATCCCTATTGCTAAGCCTAGAACAGATCTAGAAAAAGACAAAGCACTGTGCTCCTAAATAACACATCTGATTTTCACCTTCCTGGCTCACATAATTGAATTCAGAATCCTGTACTGAGAATGTTTTTACAGTGCATACAGGAAAGTACGTGCATGTGGAACAGTCATAAAGATCATTATGTTCTGTCAGAAGCCAAGTAAGTAAGCAGGCACTCAATCAAGAGCACTCTATCCTGGGTTCTAGTCCCAACTCCTACAAGTATTTGTGTACTTATCCAGGACTATTTCTCTAGTTTCTGTAAAAAATTGACAAGTTACTCTTTCTCACCAATGCATCGTAACTGCAGACTTAAATGGTGAATAGTGAATATCACTGGAAAGTGAAATTGAAGACTGAAGCATCTTTCCTACATTCTAAAGTCTGCTGCCTGCTGGCTACAGCATACTCCAAAGGAAGGGTTGAGCCCTTTCTGACAGACGAGGGAATTGAACCTGGATCTCATCCACATTTCTGTCTGTTCTAAGCACTCAGCTCCAGTCTGAAGGGAAACAGATTTTTCCACTGTGGGGCCAGCTGTTGCTGCAGGGTCCCAGCCTACTAGGCATCTTCAGAGCTCACCTACTGGACTGAACTCTCCAGGGAGACATACTGAGGAATGCTTTATTTCTAGACACATATTGAACATTAGCTGAGTTAATTACTAGGCTACTCAGCCCTATTAATGCTTAACTGCCTTTGAGAGCATGAAGGAGCATTGCTGGAGTGCTCTTTTTATTATGCACCTCGCGATAACAATGCCTGAGCTTCCACAAAAATTTAGGTACTTCGAGTGTTAAGTGGCAGATGTGTAAATACTTTTTAGGACTGCAGTTTTGATACAGGGCACCTGAATTCCACATGACACAAACATCAGGTGTTTATGTCCTTTTCTGGGTGTCATCCCAGATTAGAATCAACTGCTCAGAAATAATCATAATATCTGCATAAGGCTGATTTTCAGAATGATTTAAATAATTAATCTTCATATTGCTCCTAAACAAAGATTATTTCTTTTTCACATATATGTATAAGATGTGTTAAATTGTTGTAGGCTACAACTGAATTGGTATCAAAATTAGAATTTTAATGGAAGAATTCTTGGTTCTCAGACTAGAATGCAGTTCATGCCTCTCAGAAGAACAGAGAGAAAACACGCTCTTCAGTAGAAATAGCTGTTATGCTGACAGGTTTTAATTAGCTAGGAACTTTTTCTCTTTAAATGGTTTATCCTGCGTGCATTTTTTTTTTTACTTCCAGAGAATACACAAAATTTTGCAGTGCTAACTTTCACTTCTGGTAGGCCATTAGCATCATCAATACGTAAATAACTGAGAAACCATGACTGAAACTTATCTTTAGTAAACTTCACTTTCTGAGTATCATCAGAAGTGATTGGACATGCTACATTTAATAGTACACAAGCACAATGCAGTTCGACAATGACTTTTTTTTTTAAAAAAAAAAAAAAAAAAAAAAAAAAACGGCTTATTAGATCACTTAATTGCTGCCACTAATGAAAAGTGTCTATACACAAGTAGGATGTTTTCTCCTTCTATTGCTGAAGGAATTCTGTAATTTTGAATGCCTACAAGAATTGCTGGTAGGTTGAAAGGACTGCCAACTACCACCCCCTTCACAGCATATTCTTGGCTTTCACAGCTATAATAGATCCTTTCCATAAATTCTCATGTGTTGCTCACCAATCTGCTTCCTACATATGCAAGTGAAAGAGTACGTTAGCCACTACACAGTGTCAAGTGCAGGAAAAGCCTAACGTGAAACAATTTATAGGTTGAAGTATACAAAAAATATTGTTGTGACAATTAGAAAATTTTAACAACTATGCTTCAAATGTTTCCAGGGTAACAATTTTGAGAACACTGTATTTTCATAAACATACATTGTTATACAAACCATAATTCAGCATAACAACAGATATCCACAAATCTTAGTTCACCACTGTTTGTTACTGGTTTACATTTACCACAAGCAACAGAAAAGCAAGAACATACATTGTGTTATAGAACACGTTTAATTGTTCTCGTGTAAAAATGTTGCACGTATTTGCAGATATAATATGCAAATGATGACTTACCACAGAAACCACTGTTTGAAAAAATTAATATAAAAGTTCTAATACTAGAAATTTAATAAATTGAATATGGTTATGGCTGTGACATTCCTTTAATCTCCTGGCACATGTATGACTGTGAAGGGTATTTGCATTATAGGAATTATTTTTCCAGTAGCTCAAATACCAAATCTCTTTCCTTACAAAAACACGTATTTTTTTTTTTTTTTTTCTGAGATATCCAAATGAGAACACTATGGTTTTATGTTTACTTCACGCTTGAGAATTTTGAAACTTCAGTCTCTTAAATACAGGGGCTTCAATTTTAGATCGACAGCACAGCCTAGTGGTTACTCACACTGTTCTGTAGCATTCTGATTACACGATACCACCTCAGCTGTGTCTAGCTAAATACTCTTCACGTGTCCTTCATTCAATGCATGCACTTTCCTTCTTTTCACTTTATAGAACAACAAAGTTGGGATTTTGGAAGGAAATGTCAGTTAATAAAAATGAGATAATTCAGGAATATGGAAGACTTTAAAATTGCTTTTATATACCTTTCAAACAAAACCATATTTCTGAGTATGTATCATTTTAGTTATTCTTAGCCAGAACATACAATGAAGAACAGTGTAGTTTGTCCTTTTGTTTCATTTTCCAATTGGAAAAAATTATCTCTGTTTTTAGTTCATTTTCACCTGAGCAGCTTTAACTGGGTAATATGATTTAAGGGCTATGCAAGTTACTACGTACTTACCTAGTCAATAAAGCTATAAACGTAGTCATCAAAACCACACCTATTATAGTGTTTTAATATGTTTAATGTTTTTTTATTATTATTTATTTTCATTTTTTATGTTGCTAGCCAAGTACACAGTACAGATTACTGTCTGTTGAAGCAGAAAATAATCAAAGGCAACGAGAATCAAGAGAAGTAAATAAAATGTCACCTAAATGTGTTAAAACAGTATTTTTTAACAGTCCCTTTTACAGAACTTTGACTTTTTATGTGGATGGCTGTAAATGATTACTATTTTCATAGGGGACATCTACAGAAAATCTTGAAGATATTGTTCCCCAGGTGAGTTCATAGTTTTGTATAGCTGCAAAATCTTTCAGCGTATTTCTCATTCTCTGATCACTGAAATATTGTCATATTTAGAATGATGGTCTTCTCAGTAGGTAATATCAGATAATATTTGTCTCTTAAAGGAACGGAACTGTAACTGGAGTGCTGTATCCCTAACAGGCTGGATAGGCTGAATTACTATTTACCTGCTGAGCATCTGCTTCTTGCTGTAGATCAGTTCTCTCTTATGCCGGTATTAGGCAGAAGCAGACTTTTACAGAAGGATGAAAGGGATTGTGGATCTGACCTTTCCCTGTGTCTCTTTCCTCATATTTGGGTTCATATATTTCTTTCCCCTTTTTGAATAAGTTTCAGTTACTCTAGGGTAATTTTTTTTGCCTGAATATGGGTATTTTGCTCACAGTCAAAATGTTTAAAATCATATTAGTATGGGAGAACATTTTCTAGTAGTAAAAATAATTCATGTATTTCAGAGAGTATGTTTTCCAAACAGTATGTTGGGACAGACAATATATTTTCCAAAGGCTCAGAAAACAGAACTCAGTTAAGAGGATTCATAGTTTTTAGTTTATCTTCATGGTCTTCTGCTGCTTGACTCATGCTCAATGTAAGTTACCGGCAATGCTAATATTTCAGTCAGGTTGACATTAAAACTGAGATGAAATGGCAAGTCCCTCCTTTTCTGTACTGCTCAGGAACGTACACAGCCCCATATTATTCTCTCCTCTGAAGGGGAGTGAATGAAGAGGAAATTTCATCAATAGGAGTTCTGTTGTAATCCCAAATGGGTATGTATACTGGATTTTAATGCTGTAGCTGCAAGGTATGAGATGGCGGAGGATTTTTGGTCACAATTCACAAACCTATTTTCTGATCCAGCATTTATAAGATCTGTAATGGCAAGTACGCCCTAAGCAGCAGTACAGCCTGCCTCTCTACCTGGCCAGATCATTTCTTGGAATAACTTACATACCAAACTTTGGGAATCCTTGTCATAAACTCAACAGTAACCAATGGGGTTCTAGGTAAAAACCTGTTAACTTCTCAACAGAAAGACATGCAATAGGTAAAGGAGAAAAAACTTGCAGGTAATGCTGTTTTCTATAAATTTGTACATTTCTGTGCTTAATGAAAAAAAAAATAAAATAAAATAAAGTGGCTAATTCTATGTATTTTCCACATGACAGTTTTGTTGCCTCACAGGTTATAGGGTTTGGAAGTGATTCATTTTTATGACCTTTGTCAGAGTTGAAAATTTCAATTGTAGAGAAGGTGGTGAGCAGCTTCTTTTCCACTCCTCCTTCCATATTACTTTGGCATAGATTTCATTCCTCTGAATGCCATAATCACGCTATGGTGGGGTTGGAAAGGACTTCTGGAGATCACCTTGTCCAACTCCTCTGCTCAAGCAGGGCCACCTAGAGCTGGTTGCCCAAGGCCATGTCCAGACAGCTTTTGAGTCTCCAAGGAGGGAGGTTCCACAGCCTCTCCAGGCAGCCTGTTCCATTGCTCAGCCACCCTCACTGTAAAAAGGACTTCCTTAACAAATCATACCAAACAGCCCTCTTTGTTATAGAAAACATCCCAAAGAGTGTTGACTTTTCACCAAGAGGTATATTGAATTAGTTAAAACCTGAACATTATGTGTTTGTTACTGGAAGTCAAATGTGATAAAATTTTGGAAAGGTTTCTCTGTCACAGAATTCAACAGGATGGAAGATCCTTCCTTTGAGAACCAACTGACAAGAAGACTTCATAATCATCTGGCTGAATTTCCAAACACATGGCATACATTCATTCTATATTTTAACAAATCACAGGAATGATTTCTTCTGAGGAATTGTGTATGAGGATTATTTATACTTATTTCATGTTCACCACTTCCTTTTACACAGCCCCTACTTGTTACATTGCTTAATGTATTTTGAGACATCATACATAAATGTATAAAACTCTGCCAGAAATTTGCTAAGCAAATACACATGTCCACTCACTGCAACAGCTCATGCTTTAAAATACAAAGCTGCCCAGTGGATAGTAAGTAGCTCACAAGTTCCCAGGTAGCTAACAACAACAAAAAAAAAACTAAGTAATCTTGAAAACAAAGAAGCCACATCTTAAATTATCACCCAAACTGCTGTCTACAAATGCTTCTGGAGCTGAACAGCCATTCCCTTCAATGATCAGCCACAAAAGAAGCAAGGAAGTAATCAGAATGCAATGGCAGCATTTCCATAAGACCAATTTCTTAGAACTGATGACAGCCCTGTGAAAAACGTGTGAAAGAAAATTCAGAGAAAAAAGTCCAGTACTGGTAACACTCAAGAAACCATATCAAGTTTTTAACTCTCATTAAGTTAAAAATAAATAAATAAATAAAAATGCATTACTAAGGTTGTTGGTGTGCGTAAGCACCAGACCAGAGCATGAACTGATCAGCAGCATTCTATCAGATGCACGCCTTAAAAGGCTGACAGTAATGTTACCACAACACGCAATACAAGAGGGGAAATCAGTGATGTTGACTGTGGGAATATTTGCGTTTAATCCTGCCCACCCCACAGAGAAATTCTAAGCAGCCACGATGGACAGCCTAGTTATCACTGAAGGTCAACACTTGTATAATACAAAGTAAGAAAAATGAGGAAACCTATGAAGCTAATGGCGTATAAATAAAAATACAATTCATGAATAAAATATGCCACAGTTTTCCAACAGCAATTATAAAATAGTCTATTTTCTTTGCTATTTTAATTTATTAAATTATTTATAGGTTTCCATATAGTAAGGAATAATCCCAGTTTATTATGTTTTGACATAACTCTTTTAAATAAATTTGAAATTCATGAGAGCAGAATGTACATAATGATTGACATCAACAGTCATTCAGTCAACACATCAGTCTTTCCAGTAGTGGCGAATGCTACTAGTACAGCTGTTACCTCCAAATTTTGGAGGGTAGCTTTGTTGCTCTTTTCTCTGCTATTAGAAGCCTTAATAGTTAGTGAAGATGAAACCTGTCAGCTCAGTTTTTAGTAGTATTTCATGCGCATCCTCTTGCTGAAAACAAGGGGATTTTGTGTGTGTTCTGGAGACAGCACTAGTCCCAAACCATAGTGCTAGTTCACTGAAAACCCATACAGCACTTGGAAAAGTGATCTTTTCTCTCACTACACAACACTTTGAAAAATTATAAATTCATGTGTGAGGATATGAATTCACACACTTGTATTTTCCTGTGTTGCTGAAACAAGACTGGGAGACAAGAACGTTTATAACTACCATAATGCTACATTTTGAGGGTCATTATCAACTCACATTCACTTCTGTTACAAAATCATTTTGGTTATGAAGTTATTTCAGAAGTGGAATTGGTTCTTGACAGTGGAAGCTTGGTGCAACAGAGATAGAACATGTCCTTGGTTCTGTTAAAAGACAGTAGTGGAAAAGGTATTTCGTAGAGACACAACATAAGAATAGAACCTCACAGACAAGAATAGTTCCTCTTTCTGATAAAAAATAATAATTATTATTTTTTTTGAGACATTAAGTAGATTCCGAACAAGAAACTTCAGTGGTGGGGATCACAGAAACTAACCTGTTCCAGTGCTTAAACACCACAATTGCCTTGCTGCAGTTTCAGCATGTTTACGGTATGTACATCAAAAATAATAGAATACTTTTTTATTATTATTATTTTTGTCTACACATTTATCATGTTTCCTTTAATTCTTCTCTAAACAAAAATATTTTATTATTTCCTGGTAGAATTTGTATTTTAAAATACTGATCATGCTAGTTGCTTCCCAGTGCAACTGAGACTTTTTTTTTGTCATGCACAATAGACAAAACTACAGACTTACTACAGTTAAATAGAACAAAAAGATCGTTTCCCCTCTCCTGTGAAAGACATTCCTATTTACATATTCTAGGGAAGTGCTGGCATTTTTCAAAGTTGCTTGAACACTACTTACACAGTTATTTTGACCTGAATTAGTAGAAAACCTGGTTTCCCTCTATACTATAAAAAACATTATAAAGCCTCAGATTTCTGGTTAAAAAAGCTATCTGCTTCTGATATATTTTGTAAAAAAACTTTCTGAAAGTATGCAAAACAATCTACTTGCAGAAATGCATTTCTTTAACATTTTCTTGAGAATTATATTTACTTACAAATTTACACCATGGCCCTATGTAACTGCTACCACTGGAGAGGGGTGCCCAAGTTAATAACCTTATTACATTTCTTGCATAGAATCAGACTAGCATACCAGTCCCCTGGGGCACCACATGAAATCTGACAGCAGGGCTGAAAATATTTATGAGGTTCTCTAGTCCAACATTCTTCTAATGTAATATTAATTAAAACCAACCCACAGTGACTGACCAGTGAGTATTCTTGTGATTGCAGTATGTGTAAAGCGAGGCTCCTTTCCTTTGGAGGATAAAGGTAAGCATTAGTTCGGCTGCTTCCCCTTTACCAGCCTTCAAAAAATGTAAAGAAAGTATGGTGGAGTTTGCTAGAGAGGGAGGTCAGGCCAGCAAATACATAACACAATTGTGTTAAATTTTGCTTTCTAAGAAATCTGATTATAAAGAAACCTGACTTGTTCTGGTAAAGAAGTCTACTTTGGAACCTGAGGCAAGCACACAAAAGACGAGTAAACAGAAAAAAGACCGAAAATGCTTAATACAATGATTTCAAGTCTGTTAAGTGTTGAAATCCTCCCCAAAGATTTTTTTAGTCAGTTAGTGCTGAAGAAACCCCAAACAATACAAGAACCAAGAACATTACTAAGAGACCAGCTCTCAGCTTGGTATTCTTAGGGAAGTTAAAAACAAAACAAAACAATAGTGTTTCGCCTTCAATGTACCAGTTACTGAGGAAACTTCAAAAATCCAAAATGTTTGGTAAACAATGTGCTTATTCATTAATGATATAAAATGTTCCCCGTCACTTTAGATATATTATTTACAGATAAGTTATTGTAGTTATTTCTGATAGTTCAGCATTTGTGTTGTCTGCTTTTCTGGAAACGCTGGAAATATTTGCATTTATGTCTGTAACATGCTTAAGAAAAGTATTTATATTTAGATACTTTTCATTATTCACTATGACTGAGTTTGTTAGCTTCTGATTGACATATGTCTTATACCATCAAGAATTTGTTACGTACTAAGACCAAAGGTTTTGCAGAATAGGCACCTGAGCACTAATTTAGTAATACAATACAGAAATGTAGTATTTCAGCTTAAAAACAATATGGGAGGAATTATTTAGCGCAGTATCGGTGAACAAGATTCTGTTCATAAGTCTGCCATAACCTTGATCAAATTCTACTGAATTTTTATTTTATCTGTAATGCAGAGATGATCTTTCAGTTTCCTTAAACTGTTTTTTATCCTTACACATTAAAACTAAATTTGCTGCTGATTCATTGACCAGTAGAAAAATTGAGAAATGGCAATTGAAATATCAGGCTTTTTACTTAATGTGGTCATGGCCAACTAATTCAGATCGTTCTTCTAAACTCTACGTAATGGAAGGAAAGGGAAGTAGTAAGCTAAAGGAAATGGATGATAACCAGGTGGAAAAGAAAGGACCGCAGAACTCTGCCCTCACTTGTAGAGGTGCCTACCAGCTACTGAGGGTATCACTACTACCTTAGCTTGCTTTGCTTCCTAAGACATTGGATGGGGAAGGAAAATTTAAGAGCCCATTATTAGTCTCCATTACTGGCTAAACCAACATAGTTTAGCTGTTGGTTTTGGGGCTGAATTCAACCACATCTTCATCTCCTTGGAGGAGATGAGGAACTGTTGCTTTGGCAGCTTAGAACTGAAATGCCCAAGAACTGAACACTTTTGTCTGAGCTGAACTGCCACCTCAGCCAGGTGTCCTCACCAACCTTCAGGTGCCACAGCTGTGGAGCATGGCAAGGGCAAAAAGAGGTCTTGGAAACAGGCCTCCGGCCCCATGCTGTGGTTATGTCAATTCTGGGAGAAGCAGTCTGACAAGTCTGAAGGGTTTTGCCATTTGCTGAATAGGAATTTTCCTTTCAGGTTGCATCCATCCAGTGGAAATACATTTTCAGTCATTTCCACAAAACAAAGTAATGTGAATATTTTTTAAAAAACTACATAGCTTTGCTATTTCAATAAATGTCTGGGTCATTGGTAAATTAAGAGTGGAAAGCCTGGGCAAACAATTGCTTAAAGATTTTAAATAAATAGATAAATAAATCAGAGATTTACACAGAGAGACCCACGTTACTGTTCCTTAGTACCTCATCCTCCACGTGGCTCCTTGCAGCACATACTCCTTAGTCACACCTCAAACGTTTAAGAGTCTGGTTTTGGCTCCTTGGGAGGATTTACAGCTGCCTTTCCCTTGGATACGTGGCTGAGCACCACCAGTGGTCCTCACACAGCTCAGCACCAAGCCCAGTGGCCGCTGCGGAGCTAAGGGGCGTTTCGGCAGCCCTCAAGAGGCGCTTCTAAGTCTGAAAGATGCCCAGCAAACGCTTAGAAGCTTAGCATGTATTTTGTGTCACTCGGGTGCGCTCCGGAGGCGTCGCGTCAGGACCCTCACTGACGGGAATAGCGGGAATAACGGGAATGACTAACGGGAACAACGGCAGTAACGGAAATAACGGTCCCCGCCGCGCGCGCCCGAGCGCACCTGCCGCCGGCGCGCGCCACCTCCCCAGGCCCGCCTCAGGGGTGCGGGAGAGCCCATTGCTGCCGGCCGGGGGGGGGGGAAGGGATGGGGGCGGGAGTAGGTGGAAGCAACCATTCTGCCGGGCAGGGAACCCGCGATGGGCGTGGCGAGCAGCCAATGGGCGCCGGGCTGGGCGAGGAGGGGGCGAAGCCGGAAGCGGGGCGGGGCGGAAGTGTGGCGGGGGCGGTGTGTGGCGGCGGGCCGCGACGGGCCGGGCCCTGTCGCGCCGTGTCGCGCCCTGTCGCGGTGTCGCTCTGTCACCTCTGGGCGCGGCAGATGAGGGCTGGCGGCCATGCCGTGCACCTGCGGCAACTGGCGGCGCTGGATCCGGCCGCTGGTGGTGCTGCTGTACATCGTGGGGCTGCTGGTGGTGGTGCCGCTCTGCGTCTGGGAGCTGCAGAAGCTGGAGGTGAGCGCCCGGGGGGCGGCCGGGACCGGGGCCTCGCCCCCTCGTCCCCTCACGGCAGCCGCCTCGCTGCCTGCCCGGGGGCCGGCGGGGTGCGGGAGAGGCTCCCCTCTGCCGCTCAGGGCGGCGCTGAAGTGTTACTCTTAAAATGTGTTGAATGGAGGCGGGGTTTCCGTTCAGATTTCCCATCCTTGGCTTTGAAGTGAGGTGCTCTGAGATCAACAGGTAGCCAGGGAGACTTTGGGAATCACGTACTGCAACAGGAGGTGCAGAAAAACAGCTATTGCAACGTATACCGAATGTCCATCTTAAAACTCAACATTAACAATAAAAAAGTACATTTTTTTATTACACTACCAACACTTTTAAAAAAAAAAAAACATTTTTCATACTATACTACTAATACATCCCATGATTAACACCAAAACTTTGACATCCTGCTCTTCTCTTTCTCTTCAAGGTTGGCATCCACACCAAGGCATGGTTTATCGCCGGGATATTTCTCCTTATGACCATACCCATATCTCTCTGGGGAATACTGCAACACCTCGTCCATTACACTCAGCCTGAGCTGCAGAAACCAATAATAAGGTAGCGTTTCACCTTTTACCTCTGCTGCAAATGTTGAATTTGATTCGGATTAAAAGTATGTCTAGTAATTGAATGTTCTTTTGTTATTGTGACAGGATTCTGTGGATGGTGCCGATTTACAGTTTAGACAGTGTAAGTGTCCTCTTACTGGTAACAGCTCCATAAAACTGTTTGCTGTGGGAGTGAGGGAAAACGGTGTCACAGCAGAGACAATGCTGCATGGAGAGCCACGGTCCTAGAAGCTTCTCTTCATTGCTGTTTACAGAGTACATCAGAAGCGTAGTTCTAATGATACTACGTGCTTGTTGTGGATCTTGTGGGATTACTTTTGCAACCGTATCTTAACCCTCTTGGTTGTTGAATACCCCTTACGACCGATATAGAAATGGGGATAAGCGCTTGCTTTTGGTCCTTCCATCTTCAGTAAGAGCTGAACTGGAAACCCATTGACCAGATACGCTCAGTGCTCTGAGATGAGCTTAGTGCTAACATTCTTCCTTATTGCATCAGGGGATGAAGGACAAGATCCCAGAAAAAATCCACTTCTCAATACTTTTATATGACGGGTTCTGCCATACCAGATATTGTTCATCTGAGCGTGTCACCTGTGGCTCCATGCATAGAGATGACTTGAGCTAGAGCTAAGCAGTGTACTAAATCTGTGGATTGTACAGGATGTGTGTTTACATGTTGTCATCACCTCCTGGCATTGCAAGTACTCACATTTCCCCCATAAAAGATAGGTTTTCAGGGACTTTTTTTTTATTCTTCAAAGAGTGGGAAAAGGAGGATAGAGGAGGCAACATTATCTGTTTCACACAGGGCATATCAGCTACCTCAGACTGACGTTTCAATTTCAAGCACAGAAATTTTCTTTGGAAGTAAAATGCCATCTAATTATGTGAGCTCTAGCCAGGAATTCAAGGGCATTTCTGACAAGTGTTTAAATCTTTCCCCAAACTCTGGGATCCTATGGGTGTTGCTGCAAGTATGGTGTTCTTCTTGAGCATAGAATCTGAGCTGAAGATAAAATGCTCTTCTCAGATTCAAACAGTTTGTGATGCAGCATCACATGTTCCACAAAGATGTAGTAGTAGTTGCCATCTCTAGTATTTCCTAACTGCAATGAGGATGCCAAGCATCTTCCTGAAGTTCTAATAAGAAGGTCTGAGAACGCACAACATTCACACCACTACAACCTAGGGAAGCACAGTAAACTCAAAATACCTGGCTCTGTTTGGGAGACAAAACACAAACCAGTAAAATGAAATAAACCACTTGCACAAGCGGCACTTAACAGTTCAAGAACAGAGTAATACTCAAATAGAAAATGGAAAGCTCCAGCAGCTGATCCATAATTACAGTTTTGCCAGACAAAAAGAAAATGCAGTTTTCTGTCTGAAATGCTTAGGTTGGAGTGATGACTGACTACCACTTGAAAGCTAATCAGCTGCTGTCTATATTTTGCAAATGTGCTGGAGCAAACATTTATGCATTACACAGGAAATGAACTTTGTACCAAAGGACTACAAAGTTAGTTTTCATATCCATATTGGCAGGAACATGCAAATTTCAGGAAACTGTTTTTTGTCCCCTCCTGATAGGGGTAGGTCATGCATGGGGGATCATCTCTATAGTTAATTTTAAATTGAAGACTGCATTGTGTTGTGAGAGATACGGAGCACCTCTTGTGCAGTGCTTTAAGCCTGCTTTAATTTGAAGCAGCAGAGATGCAATCTGAAGTTCCACTTGCATTTTTAAAGTATGCTATTTTCTAGCTGTAGCATCACACTCTTACTAGACAAAAACTTAATGTTTGTTTTACTTTGTCCCTCCTGCCTAGTAAAGTGTGTCTGGCTGAACTAGGCAGCCAGTGTTGTTGTTGGAATTGCTTTTGTCTTACTTGCACGTAACCTTTTGTGTACCTCTCTTCTTGCAGTGGATAGCTTTGAAATACCCCAACATTGCAATTTATGTGGATACATGTCGAGAATGCTATGAAGCTTATGTCATCTATAATTTTATGGTTTTTCTTTCAAATTACCTAACCAACCGATATCCAAACCTTGTATTAATAATAGAAGCGAAAGATCAGCAGAGACATCTGCCTCCCCTGTGTTGTTGTCCGTCGTGGGCTATGGGAGAGTGAGTATATGATGGCACCTTACAATTCTAAGCTGTGTAATCAGATACAAACGTTTTAATATTTAGTAACCTAACTGTTATTGTTGCTTGCCAGTAGTATGTTTATGGTTTGCACACATTTTGCACACATTTTGTTTATCAGTAATGTACTGCTACTGAAAGCAGCAGTGAACATGTTTTGATGTAGCTGTAAAACATCCTAGAAATCACAGGTAGTTACCAACATACATTGTTCAGCACCTGATGCTGGAGAATAATTTGATATTTTAGAAAAATATTGGAAAAAGATCTTTTGGAATTTGCTTCTTTTGCAGTCAAAGAATGCCACAAACCTCACGTTGACTCAGTGATGCCATATAGCATATTGCTTTTACTTCCTCACCTGAGGGAGGAAAGAAAGTCCATATGCCCATGAGCTGCTTGTTTCTGCATGCTTACTCTGATGAGCAGCATAATAAGTTTTCCTTCTCTCTCAAGAGATTTTAATAAAGCTGCTTTAATGTTAAAGACAAACTATGAATGTGATTCCGAAACACCCATAAACAAAGTGAAAATTTCATTCTCTGTTCAGCCCAGACAGAATTTTTCCATGGCTAGAAGTGAATCACTACTATTTTCTTTTGTGTATCTAAAAAGGTCTATTCCGTTGTGCTTATACACACTGTAAACTGTAGCATCCGAAGTTATGGCAGTAAGCTAAGTTGAAATTACTGTGAAATAGCGAAACCACTGAGAACAAGACATTTCTGTAAGTGAATTGTCTTTAAATTCTAGTACAATGAATTTTTTGTTTCTCTTGCAGAGTTTTATTATTTAGATGTAAACTGGGTGTTTTGCAGTACACTGTTGTCAGACCATTTACCACCATTATTGCTTTGTAAGTACTCTCATAAATATTTAACCTTGGTCTTCAGAACGTAATTTTGAGTTACACTGGAAAGAATTTTTGTGCCCTTTGTATTGAATCAATGCAGCTTGGAAGCAGACTAGTTGTGTTACCTTCTAAATGGGTCCCGGCAATTTCCATCAGTCTTTGGTTTCTTTATGGCTTCTATTGCAAATGACTATTTGCAGAATTGAAATAATAAATAGTTAATGCCTGCTGCTGAAAGAAGTGGGGGAGGATGTAAAGTACTGTTTATGTGGGAAAGATGTTTTAGAGCACCAGTCTCTTAATTTTAGAGTCGTCTTTTCCTCCTACTTCTCTGGTTTTAACAACTGGGTATTTTTAATGGCAAGTTTCACATAACTTTTAAAATTTTACTAAACTTTGCATGTGATAAGCTTGACTTTGTGCCTTTGTATATATCATATAATTTGTTGTTGGAAAGGAATAGTAGGCAGTTCTGCGTGTTGATGTTTAATGCTTACTTTCACAAACTTTGTATTGATGATCAGTGATGTTAATTCTGTGGGCCTGTGAAGAAGTTGTTATTCACAAAGAATATCCGTGTAAATACATATCCCATTCAGCAATGGGATATGTTAGCCCTGCATTTTCATTCTCCTTTTTTGGGCTAAAAGAAAAAATGACGTCCCTATATATATTATGATGTTCAAACATTGTTTCTTCTGGGGAAAAATAAAATATAAACTTAATATACAGTTGGAAAGTGATTCTTGTGCAGACCTCTATTGCTCGTATTTTAGTAACAAAATAGATTTTGGATTCTAACAGTTGATTGATGTGGTGAAGGTTTAGCATTTCAAGAAAGTGTTAGTGTACTATGTTGTGATTAATTCTAAAAATTCTTTCAGAATTTGTGAGCTAGTGGACGTGTACGACGAAGGAAACTTCAGCTTCAACAATGCTTGGACTTACTTGGTTATACTTAACAACATGTCACAGCTAGTGAGTATCAGAAGTATATCTTTTGCTCTTCTAAGTCATGTTAGTATTATGTAATTGTTATGTGAACTATTGAGAATAATTGCATGAATGTCTGGTAATTCCTATAGGTAGAATATTTCACTCTGTAATTCTTGTTCTTATCTGTTAAATGCTGCGTACAGAATGTTGGACAACAATCTGTAATTTTACTATATTGACTTCTAAGCTCAATAGATGACTAAAGTGCACCTCCCTACCCCTAACTACTGGATGAAGTGGTCTGACCCCAGGCATGCTAAAGCTGCAGATTTGCCCCTCTGCAGATGACAAGACTCCACTCACCTTGTTAGCTTCCTCCCAGCACGCATACAGAGAATCCCTGCGGCTTTCTTAAAAATACTGTTAAAAAGCTAGTGGTAACAGCCTTGACAGAAAAAACAGAAGCCATGCACGCAGTGCAGAGATGCTAGCCTAACACCTAGTCTTTGAAGAAAAAAGACTGCATAATTTTAAGGTTTTCTTGTCTGTCTAGCCAATACTTGGATTTTAAGGAAAAGGGATTCTCAGGAGTCTGTGGCAATTTAGCTTTTAATTTGAAATTACCCCTAAGAGGCTTGGAGCATGTACATTTTAGAGGGGGGAAGTTGTTCCACTGTGAAAGCCCCTGACTGCACTAGCCAGAAGACTGTTGGCTCAGCTGCCACGTGATGGGGAAAGGGCAAGATGTCAGCCTGTAAGCTTGGAAATTTCATCTTGGAGGTCAGAGAGAGCATTTGGTGGCTGGCTGGGAAAGTGGAGGAATCATTTGCTGTTTCACCTAGAGCACGTTACATGTGAACTGCTGCAGCACCTCTGGCAACAGCAGCAGATATCATAACAGCATGACATCCCATCTGATCAGGGTGTCCTCTGGCTGCCATAGCTGTGTTTGTTGGGTGACTCTAGAGAATGAGCTGTAACTGCTTTCTGCTGTTACAGCAGTCCCAGCAGCAGCACATGCTTGTTTGTGTCCAGGGTGACACGATTGCTTAAAAAAAAATTGCAGTGATAGGCTAGAAGAATGTCCATGAAAAGGGGAGATAATTACTTTTATTTGGCTATACGTTAGTTTGGTTGCCTGCAGTTCAGATTGCTCAGTTTTGCAATGAAGGTTGTATTCCTTCCCTGTTTTCTCATAGAGACAACCTTTCAGGCATCCGTAACAGAAGCCTGAAAGTACACCCACTTTTTATGCCATTTTCTGTGGAGTTGCACCTGGCATTGAAAAGATCTTATGGAAGCTGTTTGTTATTTGTAGACAGATGACCTGTCTTTGTCTGACACTGTGATACATTTCAGAAACACAGTTTCAGGAGAAAAAACTCTGCTTTAGCACAATAAGGACAAAGATTCAATAAGTCCAGAATTCCCTTTCTAAAATAGCTTCTTAAGTTTGCATCATACTGCGGTATTTTTGGAACTGAAGAGATGCTGTGAAACATCTCAAAATAAACAAGGATTTCAAAGATTTTAAAGCTTTTCTTCATTTCTTTTCCTTGTTAGTTTGCTATGTACTGTCTGGTGCTGTTTTATAAAGTACTACGTGAAGAACTGAACCCCATCCAACCTGTTGGCAAGTTCCTTTGTGTGAAGATGGTAGTTTTTGTTTCTTTCTGGTAAGTGAATTGTTTACTCATTACTTCTTGCTCTCAGAGTGGGGTCACAGAAGAACAGAAAATGCTGGATTGGCATCACTGAGGTTAGAGGCTCCAAAATGTCTAGCCATAATCTTGGTGAAGTGCTGCAAGGGGAAAAGGATATCAGTATTTTGGACACAGCAGTCTCATTTACTTGAGATGAGTTCAGACTTGGTGTTTTTTAAGGTGACTCTCAAGAGCCTAATTTATTTTAGAATCCTCACTTGCAGTTATTTCAAAATGTTTTTTTTTGTTGTTTTTTTTTTTAACTTTTCAGTTATTTTCTATATATCTTTAAGCATTGCTCACACTTAGCTACTAATGAGTGAATGCATTTGACTAGTTGACCGTTACTCTGTGGGCTACTTTAACATCCTGAGAGAAGCAACTTGTTCTAATAAAGACCTGGAACAACAAACTCCTCTTTGGCTGTCTTGTCTTGTCAGATGGTCTTTAGGACCATGGTTGAACGATGTTTTTCTTCAAGCCCATTTTGTTTTTCTCCTTTTGAAGTCTAAATATACAGACAGCAACTTTTTTTTTTTTATAAGATTCTTGCTACATACGTACATATGTGTACATACAAACGTGTTGTTTTCCAGATTTGCTTGGTGGTTTGTAGGCACTGCTGTTACAACAGTAATAAAAATTAATAATCTTTACAGGCAAGCTGTGCTTATTGCACTGCTGGTGAAAGTTGGTGTTATTTCTGAGAAACGTACCTGGGAATGGCAAAGTGTGGAAGCTGTGGCTACAGGCCTACAGGTAGGAACAGACTATTACTTCACAGGAGAAATTGCTTTTTGTAGGATGACGTAGCTGATTTCAAGCAAATAACATCATATCTTAGTGAATTATTTTAAAGTTGGACCAAATTTCAGCTGGTCACCCCAAGTGAGATTTCTGCTCACTACTACATCCATGTGTTGTGTGGGAGGAATGTGGCCCAGTTAACTACTTCTGTTGGATATCCTTGTGACTGTTCTTAAAAAGAGTACATTAGAAAGCTGGTTCTTTCTGACTCTCCACTTCTCAGCAAGTCAGTCTGTCCAGGAAGGGCTTGTTCCAGTATGTATGTAGTACACGTGGCGCTCTGATATCTGCCAAGAATATCCCATCTCTAGTGAAAAGCAGCTGATGTCAGCATCCCAATGCCATTGCTATCAGTTTTTAAATGGTAGAAGAAACTTGGGAGCTATTCTTCTCTAGTTATGAATGATAAGTATTACTACCTCTCTCCTTGTTGCAGGATTTTATCATTTGTGTTGAGATGTTCCTGGCTGCTATTGCACATCACTACAGTTTCTCCTATAAACCTTACGTTCAAGAAGCTGAAGAAGGGTCATGCTTCGACTCTTTCCTTGCAATGTGGGATATTTCTGATATAAGGGCAGATATATCAGAACAGGTTCGAAATGTTGGTGAGTAACAGACAGATTTGTATGATCTGTTAACACTGTATGCATTTTTCCTGCTTCATTTTGTACTATTAGCCATCTCTATAGCACACTGAGAACATCCCACACAAAATTCATGGCAGCTGCACCCCTAAAGGATTTCACAGGATACCTGGCACTTTGCTCTTCCCACTAATCCTGTGAGTTGGGTGTCTAGTTTTTAATTTTTCTTTTAGATATACATTTCTCAGTGTGAGTTTCAGATGTTTTAGGTAGAATAGAGGGGCATGTCTTCCTTCCCAACCCCCAAAGGAAAGACATTCTTTTATTAACTGAAGATAACAATGCCCATGTAAAACTCTTCTAAAACAAAGACCAGTCCTCTATTTTAACATGGCTATTTTCAAGTTTGTGTGTTTGAAGACCTTGGGGTATTGCTGTGTTAAAATGCATTTTCATTTCGCATAATTCTAGGAAGGACGGTTCTGGGCCAACCAAGAAAAATATTTTTTGCTGAGGATCATGAACAAAACGAGCATACAAGTTTACTGTCTTCATCTACTCAAGACCCTATTTCTGATGCTTCTTCAATGCCATCTTCACCCATGGGTCATTACCAGGGGTTTGGACACACTGTGACACCTCTCACAACACCAACAACAGTCCCTGCAGTTGATGGTATTTATAATGCTCCTGCTATTCGAGACACTAAGGAGTCACCTGAACTAGACCGCAACTTATTAGAGAAAGCTTCGGATAGAAGTTAGACTCGCCTTTTCTTTGAATGCGTCAACGAGTGTGTTGTGTACTTGCCACATACCTTCTGTTAACCTACGCTATTAGCGATGGAAGTCGAGTAGCTTGGAACAGCCACTGCACAGACAGGAAGAGGATATGGTGGTAACTGACATCTTAATTCTGAGTCTATAATGGATGTATCTGACTACCCTGTGAACATAAAACATGCATACTGTAAAAATTTCTGAAGAAACCTAAGAATCAACTCTTTAAACTGTTAAATGTTTATATATCTGTTACACGGTATGGCAAAACTACACTGACTTCTATTAATACGAAAGAAACTTGAAAAATACTATGCTCTTCTAAATGTGAATGGTAAATACCACTACTAGGGGAAATGTTAATTTCAAGAATGTAATTTAAGGAGGTCAGTAGCAAAGACTCCTTATATTGGTTTTGGTTGTCCTATTAATGATCGGACAAGGCTGAATGGTTTGTGGATGACATGGCAAGTTCTGTGTACATGCCATCTTCTTCCCTTTCCTGCATAGCTAAATAAAATTCTTTCATGAAGGTAATTAGAGAGCATCTGTAAAGAATCTATATATATATAAAAAAAAACATTCCCCCCACAACCTTCCATGCCCAGAACATACAGTTGGCGTATCTCTTGTTCTTCTAGCTTGTAATTTGTTAGTCTTTTACATTCAGAATAGACAACCAGGAAGATAGGTTTTGAATTAATAACTTACACTTGACTGCTTTTTTCCAATCCTTCCAAAATGGTTACTACCATAAAATATCCAGGTGGGGAGGGGAAAATAAAGGATGTCAAAAATGAAACTGAAAACAAAACTTCTTTATTTTTGGCTGCAATAAAATCTTTAACACTTAAATTTTTTTAAGCTGTTAAAACTTAAGATCTTAATGTATCTGTAGTAAGTTGTATTCATGAATTTGTGTCTGTGATTACTGTACTATGCTTCTAGTATAGCCTGTTCAAATGTAGTAACTGATTGTGTGCCCCCTCAGAAGAGATCTTTACTAAGGTAAAATTAAGTAGCTAGTTAAATCTGGAGTTACTGGATCATTAAATTTTAGACCAAGGAAAAAAACACTTTTATCAAAACATTGTAACATTTTACAAACTGAGAAAAGCAGGTTTTTTTATCCCATTACCAGGTTTTTATTACTATTGCATGCTTGCAATCTGACAAACCTAGAGCATTGACATTAAGTGACATCTGAAGATTCTTTTTCAGCATTGTAAGCATTTACTGGATAAATGCTTAACTTCTGGCTGTCACAGTGAGTTAATCTTAAGTGCTTATTTTGCAGTACTAGTGTGATGTAAATATTGCGCCTTACTCACTAGGCTGCGCATTTTATAGGTGACTGTACTTGCTGTATCTGAAGCTAGTGGGAACGTGCAAATCATACTTTTCAATTGCCAAGTCATTGCCTTTGTTGTAAATAAGTAATTAAAGATTTTATTTAAACTGTTCATTTTCTTTCAATTTGACTTACTGCTAGTATTTCAGAGTGTGAATGACAAATGGAGACAGCCCTCCTTTTTGTGGAGGAAAGTGATCTTGTGTATAACTAGTACCTGTGCTTGTAGTTCCAGTATTTTAAGGTTTATATTGAAAAGAATCCTTGCTTGGAGCTTATCAGAATTAGTTATGTGTGTGTGATTCTAGACACCTTTCTTGTCACAGATGTGTTCTAAAGAATAATTTAAAAGACAACTTGTAAAAGCTTGCAAGGCCCAGGGCCTTCTTTGCTCACTATGGCTACTACTAAAACTACTCTTAATTTCTTGCATGTGCACAGGATTTCTACCACTGCTCATTTTTACCCATCTGAAGGATGAGAGCTGGTGGGAGGCCCTTGTAGAATCATTTAGGTTGGAAAAGACCTAAGATTATCAAGTGTAACCATTAAGTAACAATTATGCTCTAACTTTTCAAAAAAACTAGTTGTTTTTTTTAATAAGGTTATATCTGTTAGGTGTAAATAACTAAGTATGGTAATGGGGTAGGGATGTGGAGAGCAAAGCAACTAGTTGAGTGCCTTGGTGAGTTTTTCCACAATTTTCACAGAAAGGGAAACACTAAGATTGCTTAGCTTTCCAGAATTATGTTAAATTCAGCTATTCTATTTTAGGTACACAGTATTTCTGCATTTTAGCTGGAAGGAAAGGTAATTTTTCAATGCAATAGCTTTCAGGGTCATACCTTCCACTTAACGATTGCTGATGAATTTAAATAAAAATAAGATCGGTGACACCTGTCTTGTCTTCCTGGAAACTATTACTACAAGAGGTTATAACATGCTATCAAGTTTATGAACCAGTTCATTCAGAAGTAGTCCCTGTTTTCATTAGCAGTATTTGTCCCTCCCTTGTTTCATACCTTATCTGTTCTCAGCTCTTAAGGCAAGAGCAATTTTTTAAGACTTGGGTTATTTCAAACACTGCTTGAAAACATAGTAGCATTATTTTAGCCCTGTACTTTCTGTAACTGATTAAGGGCAGAATATATCCTTTATTTTCTTCAATTTTACCGTCTCACTAATTGGTAACAATCTAATAAATATGCCCAGCAGCTAATACTTATTGGCTTTGCTTTCAGCATTTTCTATAAAACCATACTCTGCTGCAATTATCCTGCAGCTACTAGCTCTGGTCATCATTTCCAAGGTAATTGTAGCACTATGACTCCTACAACCTATTTTTGACAATTGACAACCTATTTAACCTTAATTGCCAGGCACTGCCTTTACTAAGAAGAGCATTGGTAGAAGTGTAAGACAGCAACTAATACTTTATGGACTTTTTTAAAAAAAAATAAAAGAT